>NC_079212.1:151921840-152221840 GCF_029633865.1 Lampris incognitus | reverse complement strand
CAAGAAAGGGCTCATAGCAGATCCTTGATGTAATCCCACCTCCACCACGAACCCATCTGTCATTCGAACTGCACACCTTACCGCTGTCACACTGCCCTCGTACATATCCTGCACCACTCCTACATACTTCTCTGCAACTCCCGACTTCCTCATACAGTACCACACCTCCTCTCTCGGCACCCTGTCATATGCTTTCTCTAAATCCACAAAGACACAATGTAACTCCTTCTGGCCTTCTCTATACTTCTCCATCAACATTCTCAAAGCAAACATCACATCTGTAGTGCTCTTTTGTGGCATGAAACCATACTGCTGCTCGCCGATCATCACCTCTCCTCTGAACCTAGCTTCTATTACTCTTTCCCATATCTTCCTGCTGTGGCTGGTCAACTTTATACCTCTGTAGTTGCTACAGTCTGCCTTGTTTTGGCGGAGAGGCTTGCGTGTCCTTACGATCCCGGGAGCTATGCCAGCGGGGGACTAGTGCCCCTGGCAGGTGCAACCAAACTGGACAGGTCGCCGGGGGAGAGGACAGATTAAAGGGTACACACACCAAGCCCTGGTAAGCAGGGGACGGATAATGTCAGAAGGTGGCAGAAGCAGTTTTGGTAGCAGCTTTTGTCATCACAGCTGTGGGCAGAAGATTCCAGTGGAACAATGGCCAGGGCCTATGCACAGTACATGCACTGCCACTCCAGAAAGCAATAGCAAACTACTGGTTTTATTCTTTGCCCAAAACTCACGCATGTCATGGTCAAAAATAAGAAAAACAACAGATATTCTGGGTTGATTGAGACCCCCAGAGTCAACCAGGATTTTTCAGCTGGAGAGGGGACATCCCAGGGAGGAGCGAATACAAGTAATGATGAAGTAGAGCCAAAACCAGCAGGGAGCGCTACATCTGACCCCTGTTAGAACTCATCTCAAGAGAGAGGTCTCTCGTGTAGGAAACACAAAATTTTAAACGTAGGAACATGGAATGTTAGGACTTTATTGGACTCTGGAAAATTGTACCTGCTCTTAAAGGAATTAGAACACTTCAAAATGGACATTATATGACTATCAGAAATCAGATGGAGTGGCAGTAGCCATTTTGAATCAAATGAACACTGCATCATATACAGTGGAAATGACAAGGGCGGACGTAATCGAGTGGCAATCATTTTAGATCCCAAGACTAAGAAAAGCCTAATAAGCTATGATCCAATATATGATCGTATCCTTATGGTAAAGCTTGACACAAGACCAACAAAAACAACACTTATCCAAGTCTACGCACTAGCCTCTCAGAGCACAGAAGAAGTAGTAGAGGATTTTTATGCCCAGCTACAAACAGTCAAAGACTCCCTGAAGGAAAAAGACCCACTCATAATTATGGGAGATTTCAACGCAAAAGTTGGAGAAGGTGAACAGAGGAACAGCGGTCTCGGACCGTATGGCCTAGGACAACACAACGACAGAGGAGAATTTGATTTTCTGTCAAGCAAACAAAATGACCATCACAAATACAATATTTAAACACCATCCAAGAAGATGCTATACATGGGATTCACCTGATCAACAATCAAGAAACCAGATTGACTACATTTTGGTAAATAGAGTTTGGATGACATCTTTTCTCAACTGCAAAAATCGACCAGGAGCAGATTGTTTAAGTTTAAGTTTATTGTTTATTTGACAGGTACAACGCACAATTTTACAATTGCACCGGAGTTAGCTGGCAGCTAATTTGCATCTGCAGTCCCTGGGCAGGCAAACAAACAATTAATACAGAAGTAAAAACATAACAATACACCAACCACATCTTGGTTTGCGCAAAAGTTAGAATCACAACATTCAAAGCACAAGCAACAGTGCCCATGCTAAGACATGATGTAGAAAAACGGAAAGATGAAAGCATAAAGATGAATTTCCAAATTTTAAACTCTCCTCACAACCATCTCAGAAGAGGCACCACCCGAGGAATTATGGCAAAGAATCAAATCTATATATTTGCCTGCTGCAGACACAACATTAGGGAAACAAGAAACGAAAAAAGACAAAGCCACGGATAAGCAATGAAACTGTAAAAAACTGCAGAACAAAAGAGAAAGGTTAGAATAAGCAACAATTTAAAGGAATAGAAAAATCTCAAAATAAAAGTACAGCGACATATTCGGCAAGATAAGCATACTTGGCTGGAACAGGAATGCCAGAAGATTACAGAATTCAGCAAAGAGAACAAATCAAAAGAATTCTTTGATCAAATCAAATCTGCGAAATGAAAACTCTTTTCACCTAACCAACTATGTGTGAAGGACAAAGACAAGAACACTAAATGAAAATGAAAAAGTCGTGAACAGATGGAAAGAATATGGAGAAAAGCTTTTTTGCCTCCCGCAAAATGAAGTCAGCCCAATCATAGCAGAAGTAAAAATAGAACTTGAACCTGCACCACTTATGAACAAAATAGAGGATGCTATAAAACATCTTAAAGCAGGCAAATCACCAGGTTTAGACAACATACCTGCTGAACTAATTATACAGTCTGGAAACTTAGGAAAACAGGCCATTTACCTGCTATGCACCAAAATTTGGCAAAAACAAGAGTGGCCACAAGAATGGAAAAAGCAAGAATCTGTCATGCTCTACAAATCAGGCGACCCAAAAGAATGCTCAAATTACCAGACCATAGGTCTTATTAGCCACACAAGCAAAAGTTTACTTTATATAATTTTAAACAGACTGAAGAACAAAATAGCGACTGAAATTGCAGAAGAACAAGCTGGTTTCCGAGCCGGAAAAGGAACAGCTGATATGCCATGCGCGTTACAAGTCCTGAGAAGATAAATGAATACAATGAAAAAGAGGGGTACATAGTTTTCATAGACTACAGTAAGGCTTTTGATAATGTAAGTCATGCAAAACTCTTTGACGCAATGGAGAATATGGGCTTTCCACCTCATCTCATATCGCTCATAGCATCGCTATACAAAGACCAAGAAGCTGTTATCCGTTGGAACAACAACCACACAAGCCTCTTCAAAATTCAAAACGGCGTTCGTCAAGGATGCAGCCTCTCTCCTCATCTCTTCAGTATCTACACTGAACAGATCATGAGAGAAGCAGAAGTCGAGAATTCAGGAATCAAAGTCAGAGGCAGAAAAATATCAAACCTGAGATACGCAGACGACACGGCTCTCTGTGGAAACAACTATCAAGAAATAACGAACCTTCTCAACAACATAAACAACAAAGACAAGCTAAAGAATATGAAATTAAATGCAAAAAAAGACCAAACTAATGCACAGTGGGAAAGGCACATACCAACCCATCAAAATAGAAGGCGAAGAACTTCAAAGAGTTGGAAATTTCAAATATCTGGGCTCCTTAAAATCTCATGATGGCTACTGTTCCAAAGATATCCAAGCATGTATTGCTATTGCAAAAACCAAAATGACTGAACTGAAAAATATCTGGAAAGACAAAAACTATCCAACAAAATAAGAATAAAAATTCTAAAGGCAAATAATATGGCCTACAGTGACATATGGGGCAGAAGGCTGGACATTGAGACAAAAAGATAAAGATAGACTACAATCTGCTGAAATGTGGTTCTACCAAAGACTCTTAAACATCAACTGGTGAGAGAAAAGAACCAATCAAAGCATCCTACAACAACTTGGCGTCAAACGAGAACTATACAGTGCCATTGTTAAAAGAAAGATGAGCTTCTGTGGTCATTCTAGCCAAAACAAAAAATGCTCTCTCACAAGAGACATAATACAAGGGAAGATGGAGGGTAAATGAGGACGTGGCTGCCACAGGATGAAGTATATGGACAATTTAAAGGAATGCACAGGACACTCTATGGCTGAAATTTTCAACGCCATAAGGGACAGGGACAGATGGGGCAACATCATCAGTCAGGCAGCGCGAGCAGCTAGCGCCCATAAGGAAAACACTGGATGAGTGAGTGAGTGAGTTAGTTGCTACAGTTCTGCACATAACCCTTATTCTTGAAAATCGGTACCAGTATGCTTTTTCTCCCCACCTCAGGCATCCTCTTACTTTCCAAGATCGTGTTAAACTATTGTGTTAAACTATTAGGAGAGATGGCAGTGGGGTTAAAAACCCCACTGCCATCTCTCCTAAACATCTCCATGCCTCCACAGGTATGCCAGCAGGACCAACTGCCCTTCCACTCTTCATCCTCTTCATAGCTGCCCTCAGTTCCTCCTTGCTAATCCACCGCACTTCCTGATTCACTATCCCCACATCATCCAACCTTCTCTCTCTCATTTTCTTCATTTATCAGCCCCTCAAAGTACTCCTTCCACCTTCTCAACACACTCTCCTCACTTGTCAGCACATTTCCATCTCTATCGTTGATCGCCCTAACCTGCTGCACATCCTTCCCAGCTCGGTCCCTCTGTCTAGCCAATCAGTATAAGTCCTTTTCTCCTTCCTCAGTGTCTATCCTGTCACACAACTCACCATACGCCATTTCCTTTACCTTTGCCACCTCTCTCTTCACTTTACACTGCATCTCCTTGTACTCCTGTATGCTTTCTTCATCTCTGACTATCCCACTTCTTCTTTGCCAACCTCTTCCTCTGTATACTTTGCTGTACTTCCTCATTCCACCACCCAGCCTCCTTGTCTTCCTTCCTCTGTCCTGATGACACACCAAGTACCTTCCTAGCTGTCTCCCTCACTATTTCTGCAGTGGTTGCCCAGCCATCCGGCAACTCTTCACTACCACCCAGTGCCTGTCTTACCTCCTGCCTGAACTCCACACAACAATCTTCCTTCTTCAACTTCCACCATTTGATCTTTGGCTTTGCCTTCACTCTCTTCTTCTTCTTGGTCCTCAAAGTCATCCTACGGACCACCATCCAATGCTGCCTGGCTACGTTCTCCCCTGTCACCACCTTGCAGTCTCCAATCCCTTTTAGATCGCGCCTCCAACATAAGATATAGTCCACCTGTGTGCACTTTCCTCCACTCTTATATGTCACCCTGTGTTCCTCCCTCTTCTTGAAATATGTATTCACCACAGCCATTTCCATCCTTTTTACAAAATCCACTACCATCTGTCCTTCCACATTTCACTTCTTGGCACCATACCTGCCCATCACCTCCTCACCAATACCAGTACCAACTCTTCAGTACCAGTCAGTCCAGCACCAGGCTTAGTGTTGTCAATGTTCTTTGTTAAAAAGCCTGGTTGCTTGGTGGAAAAAGCAGTCCAGACCAGTAGGCTCTAGAACAGCTTTTTCCACCAGGCAACCAGGCTTTTGACCAAAGAACATTAAATTCAGATTCAGACAACTTTATTTATCCCAGAAGTGCAATTCAGTTTTACAATCTACGCAGACCATACACAAACTCACAGACAAGTGACAATCATCAGTATGTCAGAGACAATAGACAGATCAGCACGTGAGCAAGCGATGCACACTGGCGCCCTCGTGTGGCCATGCATGCAGACTCACTTGAGGACCAGGCGAAGGGTGAAAAATTAAGACACTAAGCTTGGTGCCGGACTGACTGGTACTGACCTATGGTCTTCAGCGGATCATCGGTTTACACACACACACACAGACACATAGCTTAGCATACACAGACACACACACACACACACATATCCACATTTATTAAGGCTGAGCCTACACATACACACACACACAGCACCTTACATACACTACACACTATTATTTTTACTGCTTTTTTGTTTTGTTTCGTTGTTATTTAATTGCTATAGTTGCTGCAGTGTTGAGGAGCCAAAACACAAGAATTTTATTCTCTTGTACCAACATGCCTATTGACGTCCACTCCAATCACCACTCTCTCCTCCTTGAGTACCCTCTCCACCACTTCATCCAACTCACTCCAGAATTATTCTTTCTCTTCCATCTCACACCCAACTTGTGAGGCATATGCACTGATAACATTCCTCAATACACCTTCGATTTCCAGCTTCATACTCATCACTCTGTCTGACACTCTCTTCACCTCCAGCACGCTCTTGACCTACTCTTCCTTCAGAATTACCCCTACCTCATTTCTCCTCCCATTCGCACCATGGTAGAAGAGTTTGAACCCACCTATGATACTCCTGGCCTTACACCCCTTCCACCTGGTCTCTTGCACACACAGTATGCCTACCTTTCTTCTCTCCATCATATCAGCCAGCTCTCTCCCTTTACCAGTCATAGTGCCAACATTCAAAGTTCCAACTCTCACCTCCACACTCCTATCCTTCCTCCTCTCTCGCTGCCTTTGGACATGCCTTCCCCCTCTCCTCCTTCTCCTTCACGCAACAGTAGCATAGTTTCCACCGGCACCCTGCTGGTTAACAGTACCGGTGGTGGTCATTGGTAACCCGGGCCTCGACCGATCCGGTATGGAAATCTTATTTATGAGCCGCATATTTGATTTGGCAAAGATTTTACGCCGGATGCCCTTCCTGACGCAACCCTCCCCATTTATCCGGGCTTAGGACCGGCACTAAGAATGCACTGGCTTGTGCATCCTCAGTGGCTGGGTTGTGTAAAGTAAGTAAATTGAGTGTAATTTACTCAATTTACTTACTTTAATTTTACTCAGTTAAATCATCTGGCCAAATTGGATTAGGTAAACATCCAGATTGCCGGGGCATCCAGGTAGCATAACGGTCTATTCCGTTACCTACCAACATGGGCATCGCCGGTTCTGGTCCCCGTGTTACTTCTGGCTTGGTCGGGCGTCCCTACAGACACAATTGGCTGTGTCTGTGGGTGGGAAGCTGAATGTGTCCTGGTCGCTGCAGTAGCGCCTTCTTCGGTCGGTTGGGGCGCCCGTTTAGGTGGAGGGGGAACTGGAGGAACTGCATGATCCTACCATGTGCTACGTCCCCCTGGTGAAACTCCCCACTGTCAGGTGAAAAGAAGCGGCTGGTGACGTGACATGTATTGGAGGAGGCATGTGGTAGTCCGCAGCCCTCCCCAGATCGGCAGAGAGGGTGGGGCAGCGACCGGGACAGCTCGAAACAGTGGGGTAATTGGCTGGATACAACTGGGGAGAAAAATCCCCAAAATTAAAAAAATAACGAAAACAAAAAACATCCAATTTGTATAGTTCGCCATCAAATGCTCAACTGTTTGTTTTGTTTTGTTTTTTATTTGGTGTGTGGGAGGGGGGGGGTATGTCCACAGGCATACGTGTAATTGTTAAACACTTATTAATTTCAAGTCTTACTCAAATTATATATCTACTGTCAATATTAGGTTGAGTCTTTTTATAATGTTAAGCACGTTTAAGGTCATCAGATGTGTAACTCATCAAATCATGTCATGTAACCCAGGTTCTTCACCCCCAGATCTGGTCGACCCCAGCATTTATAGGATAGATTAGGATTAGAACAGATCTGGTAGACCCCAGCATTTATAGGATAGAGTTAGGATTTGAACAGTCACACTGGGACAGGGCCATGTTTTAAATGGTTTCATAAACGTTTTGTTTATGTTCTCTGATAGGTTATGCAGGAGGGACTCAGTCTATCCCAGTTGGTGGACATTTTCTGTTCTGAAGGGTACAACAAGTTGGCTTCTCTCCACTACCTGGGACCTCTGTTGTCCAACCTCACACAACTTCCAGAGGCCAGAATCTACATACTGGACAAGGAAAGGTGTGTGTGTGTGTGTGTGTGTGTGTGTGTGTGTGTGTGTGTGTGTGTGTGTGTGTGTGTGTGTGTGTGTGTGTGTGTGTGTGTGTGTGTGTTTGTGTGTTTGTGTTTGTGTGTGTGTGTTGGTTTCTAATTATGTGTGTTGTAGGTGTGTGGTCCAGAGGTTGTTACCTTACACTCAGTACCAGATGTCCACAGTGAGGAGGGGAGGAGTCATCGGAACCCTTCGTAACTGCTGCTTTGATTATAGTAAGAGCCTCACATCTACACTCCTACATCTCCACATACACATGACTACATCATAAATACACCTACATCTCCACATACACATAGCTACATCATAGACCAGGGGTCGGGAACCTTTTTGACTGGGAGAGCCATAAAAGCCAAATATTTCTAAATATATTTCATTGAGAGCCATATAGTATTTTTAACGTATAATAAATTAAATATGTCTTACTTTTAATGCGACTTCTGGTGCTGCATGGTTTTGCTGATGGCCTTGTAGTCTGGTTCATACGTGGTGAGGTTGAGCTTCATGCAGGCGTTGAGGCTTCCATCAGTTAAACGTGAGCGTAGGTTGGTCTTAATGTTCCTCATATGCGAGAAAGACTGTTCACATGCATATGTAGAGCCAAACATGGTCAATACGGCAATACTCACATGCTGCATTGTGTGGTATGTCACAGGAAGCTCGTTCCAAGTTTTAAGAATCAGCTGGTCTTCAGGTTGAAGATTTTTAATTTCTGTTCACTTGTGTTCCCTCGCCAGCTCTGCTCGCTGTCGCGCAAGACTTTCCAACTCTCCATTAAGTGACTTGAACTTACTCATCCACATGTCTGATGCCTTCAGGTCAGCAACTTCCAGCTCAAAGTCTCCGATAGAGACCCCGGGGATGCATGTCAGGTCGATTTTGTCCACTGCACACTCATGTGGATGAGTGATGAACTTGAAAAGACCAGTGCGCGCACGAAATTCTCCAAAACGTGCTTTGAATGACTGCAGGAGATTGAACGTAAAGCCAGCTAGCTGCTGGAGATCCAGATGTTGAGTGGAGTCACTTGCTAAGCATGCATCTCTAAATTGTTGCAGTCTTTCAAAATGCAGAAGACGACCTGTTTCAATGTCCCTGAGAAAGACTTCCAGCTTGCTTTCAAATGCAAACACTGCTTGTTGAAGGGATGAGATTGTATTTCCAATACCTTGCATTTTCACATTGAGCTGGTTCAGATGGCCAGTTATGTCCACGAGATAGTGAAACTGCAGGAGCCAGTCAGTGTTGTCTAGCTCAGGATGCTTGACGCCTTTCATTTCAAGAAAAGTCCGGATTTCACTCAGGCAAGCTGCAAAATGGCTGAGCACCTTCCCCCTTGACAACCAACGCACGTTGCTGTGTAAAAGCAGACCGGGATAATGATTCCCAACTTCTTCTAACAGAGCTTTAAACTGGCGATCATTTAAAGCTCGGGCAACAATAAAGTTGACCACTCGAATGACCAGAGACATCACCTCGCCAAGCTCCTGGCCACACGTCTGAGCGCAAAGCGCCTCCTGGTGCAGGATGCAATGAAAACTTAGGATGGCTCTCTTTTCATGTTCACGGAGAAGCGCTACAAATCCTTTGTTCTTCCCCAACATACAGGGTGCACCATCAGTACAGACAGAAATAAGTTTATCCATCGGTAGTTTTTTTTCTTTAGCAAACTCCATGAAAGACATGAATAAATCCTCTCCTCTTGTTGTCCCTTTCATTGGCAAAACAGCCAAGCTTTCCTCACGCAGTGTGTCACCTGCAGCATACCTGGCAATGATACTGCACTGAGATAGATGGCTAACGTCTGTTGACTCATCTAACGCGAGAGAAAAGTATGTCCCGGCGTTTATGTCCTTAATTTGTGTTTCCTCGACTTGATTTGCCATCATGATGCTACGATCGTGCACAGTTCTTGCTGACAGGGGCATGTCTTTTATTCGTTTGATTATCTTGTCTTTATTTGGGAAGTCATCAAACAGTTCATTGGCCACATCAAGCATGAATGTTTTGGCATACTCGCCATCTGTGAATGACTTTCCATTCCTTACTATTGCCAAAGCCCCCGCAAAGCTAGCGGAATTCCCGTCACCTTGCTTGGTCCACACACGTAGTTGCTGCTGACTCGTCTGCACTCTCCGCTGTAGCTCCTCGCATGCCCTTTTCCTGCTGTCCCCCGCTGTATATTTTGATGCAAATGAAGCATGGTGCGTATCGAAGTGCCGCTTTATATTTGACCGTTTCATCGATGCAATTTTATCATTGCATATTAGACATACCGCAGATCCTGCTCTCTCCACAAATGCAAATTCCTCTGTCCACGCAGCCTGGAACGCACGGTAATCATCGTCTTTTTTTCTTTTCGCCATCTTTTCCGTTACAAGGGTTGAAGCGGATAAACTAGTTGGCTATCTGATAAAATTGATTTCTTCACCTTTACAATGACCCGGACATGCTCGCGAGCCATTGGTTCCCGACCCGACCCACGGGTGACCCGTGACCCGTGAAATTTATCTTCAAAACTAATTTCTGTTTACTTTAAAATGACACAGTATTATTAAGAAATATCACAAGTATTTTAAAATCAGTTCCAAACTGATTTTTTTGAAAAAAAAATAATTTTCAACTCAAAATTGTCTGGGAGCCATATGCCGTCACCGGAAGAGCCATATATGGCTCGCGACCCATAGGTTCCCGACCGCTGTCATAGACACACCTACATCTACACGACTACATTATAGACACAACTTCCTCTACACATACACATGACATGACTACATCATAGACACACCTACATCTCCACATACACATGACTACATCATAGACACACCTACATCTCCACATACACATGACTACATCATAGACACACCTACATCTACATACACATGACTACATTATAGACACAAATTCATCTACACATACACATGACTACATCACAGACACACCTTACACATACGCATGACTACATTATAGACAAATTCATCTACACATACACATGACTACATCATAGACACACCTACATCTCCACATACACATGACTATATCATAGACACATCTACATCTACATACACATGACTACATTATAGACACAAATTCATCTACACATACACATGACTACATCATAGACACACCTACATCTCCACATACACATGACTACATCATAGACACACCTACATCTCCACATACACGACTACATCATAGACACATCTACATCTACATACACATGACTACGTTATAGACACAAATTCATCTACACATACACATGACTGCATCATAGACACACCTACATCTACACATACACATGACTGCATCATAGACGCACCTATATCTCCACATACACATGACTGCATCATAGACACACCTACATCTCCACATACACATGACTACATCATAGACACACCTACATCTCCACATACACATGACTACATCATAGACACACCTACATCTCCACATACACATGGCTACATCATAGACACATCTACATCTCCACATACGCATGACTACATCATAGACACACCTACATCTCCACATACACATGGCTACATCATAGACACATCTACATCTACATACACATGGCTACATCATAGACACATCTACATCTACATACACATGACTACATTATAGACACAAATTCATCTACACATATACATGACTACATCACAGACACACCTTACAAATACGCATGACTACATTATAGACACAAATTCATCTACACATACACATGACTACATCATAGACACACCTACATCTCCACATACACCTGACTACATCATAGACACACCTACATCTCCACATACACATGACTACATCATAGACACATCTACATCTACATACACATGACTACATTATAGACACAAATTCATCTACACATACACATGACTACATCATAGACACACCTACATCTACACATACACATGACTGCATCATAGACGCACCTACATCTCCACATACACATGACTGCATCATAGACACACCTACATCTCCACATACACATGACTACATCATAGACACACCTACATCTCCACATACACATGGCTACATCATAGACACATCTACATCGACATACACATGGCTACATCATAGACACACCTACATCTACATACAAATGACTACATTATAGACACAAATTCATCTACACATACACATGACTACATCATAGACACACCTACATCTCCACATACACATGACTATATCATAGACACATCTACACTCACCGGCCACGTTATTAGGCACACCTGTCCAACTGCTCGTTAACGCAAATTTCTAATCAGTCAATCACATGGCAGCAACTCAATGCATTTAGGCATGTAGACATGGTCAAGACGATCTGCTGCAGTTCAAACCGAGCATCAGAATGGGGAAGAAAGGTCATTTAAGTGACTTTGAACGTGGCATGGTTGTTGGTGCCAGACGGGCTAGTCTGAGTATTTCAGAAACTGCTGATCTACTGGGATTTTCACGCACAACCATCTCTAGGGTTTACAGAGAATGGTCCGAAAAGAGGTCAGAGGAGAATGGCCAGACTGGTTCGAGCTGATAGAAAGGCAACAGTAACTCAAATAAGCACTCATTACAACTGAGGTATGCAGAACAGCATCTCTGAACGCACAACACGTCGAACCTTGAGGCAGATGGGCTACAGCAGCAGAAGACCACACCGGGTGCCACTCCTGTCAGCTAAGAACAGGAAACTGAGGCTACAATTCGCACAGGCTCACCAAAATTGGACAATAGAAGATTGGAAAAACGTTGCCTGGTCTGATGAGTCTCGATTTCTGCTGCGACATTCGGATGGTAGGGTCAGAATTTGGCGTCAAAAACATGAAAGCATGGATCCATCCTGCCTTATATCAACGGTTCAGGCTGGTGGTGGTGGTGGTGTAATGGTGTGGGGGATATTTTCTTGGCACACTTTGGGCCCCTTAGTACCAATTGAGCATCGTGTCAACGCCACAGCCTACCTGAGTATTGTTGCTGACTATGTCCATCCCTTTATGACCACAGTGTTCCCATCCTCTGATGGCTACTTCCAGCAGGCTAACGCGCCATGTCATAAAGCTCGAATCATCTCAGACTGGTTTCTTGAACATGACAATCAGTTCACTGTACTCAAATGGCCTCCACAGTCACCAGATCTCAATCCAATAGAGCACCTTTGGGATGTGGTGGACCGGGAGATTCGCATCATGGATGTGCAGCCGACAAATCTGCAGCAACTGCGTGATGCTATCATGTCAATATGGACCAAACTCTCTGAGGAATGTTTCCAGTACCTTGTTGAATCTATGCCACGAAGGATTAAGGCAGTTCTGAAGGCAAAAGGGGGTCCAACCCGGTACTAGCAAGGTGCACCTAATAAAGTGGCCAGTGAGTGTACATCTACATACACATGACTACATTATAGACAGAAATTCATCTACACATACACATGACTACATAATAGACACACCTACATCTACACATGACTACATCATAGACAGCACTACATCTACACATACACGACTACATCACAGACACACCTTACACATACACATGACTACATTATAAACACTTTATTTTCACATACACATGACTACATCATAGACACACCTAGATCACTAATGATCTGCTCATGGCAGCTAACTCTGGGCTCTTAACCATACTTGTCCTCCTTGATCTGAGGGCAGCCTTTGATACCATCTCATACAACATCCTCCTAGAAAGATTAGCTTCAATTGAAATAACTGGCACCCCGTCTTGACTGGCTTAGATCATATCTCTCTGGCTGCACTCAGTTTGTCCAACTTAAAAAACTGAGATCTCATTCCTTTCCTGTTACTACTGGTGTTCCCCAGGGCTCTGTATTGGGACCCCTTCTATGTATTATTTACCTACTATCTCTAGGCTGCATTTGCAGGAAATTTGGCTTTCAATTTCACTGCTATGTGGCTGACACCCAGCTTTAACTATCCACCAAACCTACCTCCGCTCTTCCGCCCACTTCCCTTTCTGACTGCTTACTAGAAATTAAATCCTGGTTTTCATACCACTTCCTCAAACTTAATAGTGAAACTGATAGTTTTTCTCTTACTACTGACAATTCTATAGTTCCCCCATCGCCTCAGGTTAAGAGTCTTGGTGTCATCCTGGACAGCACATTATCTTTTGAAGCCCACATAAACAATGTTATTTGGTGTGCATACTTATCACTTACACCTAAAAGCACAGCCATACTCACTCACACCCTGGTTACATCCCGTATTGACTACTGTAATTCTATCCTCTTTGGTCTTCCACAAAAGTGTCTTCATAAGCTTCAGTTGGTCCAGAATTCAGCTGCCCGTATCATTACCAGAACTCCTTCCATAGATCATATCACTCCTGTCCTTCAGCAACTCATTGGCTCCCTGTTAAATACCGTATTGACTTCAAGATCCTGCTCCTCACCTTTAAGGCCCTTAATAACCGAGCTCCTTCATATCTTTCTGAACTCTTTCATATCCACACACCCTCCCGCACTCTCAGATCCTCTTCTGCTCTCCAACTCACTACACCATCAGCCTGCTTGACTACCATGGGGGCTAGAGCCTTCAGTCATTCTGCCCCCTGCCCATGAAACTCTCTCCCACAAGACATTCACAACATTGACTCTCTTTCAACCTTCATATCTCATCTCAAAACATACCTTTTCAAACTGGCATATTCAGTCTGATACAGTCTTCATTGAGTTTTATGCAGATGATGATTTTATACTTACTTGTTGTGTTAACTTTTTATTGTCTACCCTGCTTTGTTTTGATTTTACGCTGTCTGATACAGTGCTGCTTGTTTTGTTTTTTTTCTTATTGTCTTCTGTAAGGTGTCCTTGAGTGCTCTGAAAGGCACCCACAAATAAAATGTATTATTATCATTATTATTATTATTGTTATTATTATTATCTCCACATACACATGACTACATATAGACACACCTACATTTACACATACACATGCTTACTGCTTAAGGTTGTCCGTCGTGTCCGACGATGACAATCCTGCCTCTGTTACTTGTGAGTCTTCTTGTGGCTGTAAAGCCCAATCCGCGATCCACACTGTTTGCCACAGACAGACCAGGTGAGAGCACTGACTGGGGGTGTAGGTATGGTATTGGCTTCATGTCTCTTCAGACGTCTCCTGACCCGTCGATCACCTCAGTCCTCCTCGAACTTTTGCACCCTTTGTTGACAGAGCTGCCACCAGATGGAGCATTGGGCGGCAGTGTCCTCCAGCTGAATTTTTTCTGTTCAAGCAGCATGTAGTCCAGAATATGACAAGCAGTGCTGATCATGCGTTCCCACGTGACACCCATGTGAGACGTGTGGGGAGGATTTAACACCCAGGTGCAGCTCTGTCTGCTCAGGTACTTCTCCATATTATTGAAGCTCTGACTTGTCTTGTCCACGTCCAGCTCTCGGGAGGCACCAACAAAGTTCTTGCCGCAGTCAGATCGTATCTGTTTTGCAGGGTCCCTGACTGCAAAGAACCTTCTTAAGGCGTTGATGAAGCTGCTGGCGCTCATTGCCTTGATAACTTCAATATGCACTGAACACTTGCACGAATACATCACGGCCCATCGTTTAGAGTTTGAGTGTCCTTCTCTTGTTTGGTGTGAGACGATATCCCATGGCCCAAAGATGTAGACACCTACGTAGGTGAAGGGAGGCGCCACTTGCAGGTGTTCGGCTGGTAAATCTGCCATTTGCTGATATTCTCTCTTTCTCTGTAACTTCCTACAGATGGCACACTTGAAAAGCAGGCTGCTGATACAGCGTTTTGCCCCTACCAGCCAGAATCCAGCAGCTCAAACAGCACCTTCGGTGAGTTGTCTTCCCTGATGTTTCATGGCTTTGTGATGGTGATGCACCAGCAGGGCTGCCAGATGATGCTGGCCAGGGATGATGATGGGGTGAGTCTCGTCCGTGCTCAGACTTGACTGTCCTATGCGACCTCTTACTCTTAAAAGTCCGTCATGGTCTACAGCAGGGCGCAACTTCCACAAGCTGCTAGAGGATAAGATGTTGAGTCCCGAAGACACACACTTGAACTCTTCTGCATAGCAGTCGTTCTGGATACTCTTCACAATGCACACTTTGGCCTTCGTCAGCTCTTCCTCTGTAGGATGACAGATGTGCCACCCCTGACACTTTCTTCAAGTGTCAGGAAAGAAAGATCGAGCTACGTGAATCAGGTGTGCCACTGCTGTGACGAGGGGGTTGAACTCGGAGAAGCGTTCAAGGCATTGAGGGTGTACCACATTCCTGGTAAAATGCGTGAGACTTGTCAACATGTGGGGACGTACATCAGATTTGGAAGCAGGGTCGATGAGGTTGTAAGTCTCTTGAGGTTCAGATAGGTGCAAGGATGCATTCTGTAGAAAGGCTGGTCCTGTGAACCATATTGTGCTGCTTAGGAGAGCCGGTGACACGGATCTTGATCCAATGTCGGCTGGGTTCAGGTCGGTATAGACGTACTTCCACTGGCCAGAACATGGTGATTGACGGATACGCTGAACCCTATTATGCATGTCGACATAGAACCTCCTTGACTGGTTGTAGATGTATCCTAGTACGACTTTGCTGTCTGTGTAGTATGTGATGTTGTTGAATGTCACGTCCATCTCTGTGACTATCATCTCAGCAATCTCCACTGTGAGTACGGCCACGCACAGTTCCAGTCTTGGGATTGTTAGGTCAGGCTGGGGAGCCAGCTTCGTCTTTCCAAAGACAAAGCCAACTGCAGTTTGTTCATTGTGTTTTGGCATCTTAATGTAGGCTGCAGCTGCAATTGCTTTCAGTTGGAAGCTGCAAGCATCTTCTGTGCCTCTCCCGAGAACACTGATGGCCTCTTCCTCAGTGTCGAAGGACTTTAGAGCGTCATCCACGTAGAACTCATGGTCGATGAGTTCTTTTGCATCACTGCTGTAGTCTGCCTCTGCTTCTTTAGCTGCTCTTCATAAACCGTACATGGCCACAGCAGGGGAGTTACTGTTGCCAAAGAGGTGGACCCGCATCCTGTAGTCCACGACGTCAGAGGTAAAGTCATTGTTCCTAAACCATAGGAAGCGGGGGAAGTCCCTGTGGTCTTCCTTCTCCACAAAGCATTGGAACATGTGTTTGATGTCAGCGGTGATGGCCACCCGCTCCTTGCTGAACTTCATGAGTACACCTAGCAGGCTGTTGTTAAGGTCAGGGCCTGTGAGCAGGACATCGTTGAGTGACACTCCTTCAAATGGCGCGCTGGAGTCGAAGACCACACGGATCTTGTTTGGCTTTTTTGGGATGGTACACACCGAACAAGGGCAGGAACCAGCACGCAGGGGCGGTGCAACCTCTGCATGTTCTCTGCTGAACATGTTCTCCATGAACTCCAGGAAATGGGTCTTCATCTGTGGTCGTTTTTCCAGTGTACACCGGGATGAGACAAAGCGGTTGTGTGCTTGTTTCCTATTGTCAGGCAGCCGTTGTCTTGGTGACCGGAAAGGTAGGGGCCCAACCCAGCTGTTGGAGCTGTCCTGATGGAACTCAGCCTCCATGATCTGAAGAAATCTCATGTCCTCCAATGATGGTGCAAGACTGTGGTCATCGGCAGTACATGTGAAGATGTTTTGGCCCAGGCTGTCTCCATCGTGCATTGTTGAGCTGTTTGTGGCAGTTAGTGCTGGCTCATTCAGGTGGTTGACTGAACTTCTCCTTCACTTTAATTTGGCTGCTGCATGGTTGTAGATAGATAGCTAGATAGATATATAGATTATTTTATTAGCCACATGACCAAGGCCGGTGGAATTTGTTTTTGGTACACTTTACACTCTGCATCACAATACATACATGGACAACAACAGACACTCCACATATTATCATGAATAATACAGTTACACAATAACAGAAATAAACATTTCAGGCATAACAGGTGATTAGTGGTATTTATGCCAATAGTGTATGAGGAGGGAACTATAGGGAGGAATTCAGAGTCCTTATGGTTAGCGGAAAAAAACTTTGTGAAGCATTTAGTCTTAGTTGACGGTGACCTGTAGCGCCTCCCTGAGGGAAGTAGCTGGAAAAAGTGATGAGCAGGATGTGAGGGGTCGGAGGTGATCTTCTTTGCTCGCTTTACAGCCTGGTTAGTACGTAGAGATTCAACTGAAGGAAGTGGGTTGCCTATGATTTTGGATGCCGTGTTGACAATCTGCTGCTGTTTTTTCCGTGTTTGACTGTCTGTGTCGCCGTACCATACTGTAATACTGTAATAGAAGATGTTATGATGGACTGAATAATGGCTGAGTAAAACAAAACGAGCAGTTGATGTTTGATCCGGTATTTTTTAAACTAGTATAAAATAGTGAAATGGACCTGTCTCACTCTTTCATTCAGGAGTTGATTCTGTGTCTTCTCCAGAATGAAAGGGTGAGACAGGTCCATTTCACTATTGAAGGGCTGATGGAGAAATCTGACCAACTACTCCAGCAAATAACATCCCACTTGCCTGGTCCAGTCTTGGAGAGAATTACTGATTTCACCAAGGAAGCCCAACTATCTCAACACCACAAAACCAAAGAAAGGCAGACAAGGAAGTTTCAAAACTTACAGCGACGAACCAACAACACTAGCCAAGCAGATATACTTAACTGGAGACAAAAGACCGAACATCCCACACAAAACGGAATGCAGAACAGATGGATCAAGAATCTGTCGGACAAGGTACTTTCACAATCAGAGAAGGAGGTCTTAGCCAAAGGACTGAACTTCGCCATGACACCCAAACAACTACCTATAGTTGACCTCATCACATCCACAGAATCAGCCATAAGGAAAAACAAGCTAACGAAACCGAGGCGGAACAGCTCAGGTTAAAGCTATCAGCAGCTCTGTCTAATGCGAAACTCCCTCCTTCCAACCTAACCATGGAAGAAAGGAAAGCCATGACAGCCCTGAGCAAGGACGAAAACATCACTATCCTCCCAGCAGATAAGGGGAGATGCACGGTTATCCTCAACACAACAGACTACCACGCCAAGATCACGTCATTACTCAGTGACACCGACACCTATGAAGCTCTGAGACGTGATCCTACTATAGGTTACAAGAGGAAAATAATAGAGTACCTACAGAAACTACAGAAAGGAGGAACCATTGATCGGATACAATACCACCGGCTCTACCCACAAGATAACATTCCATGCATATATGGACTCCTTAAGATCCATAAAGATGGAACCCCCCCCATGCCCATCGTCAGCAGCATAAACTCGGTCACCTACAACATTGCCAAACATATAGCCAACATCTTGACCCCTTTAGTGGGCGAAACACCTCACCATATCCAAAACTCCATTGACTTCGTGGACAAGGTCCAAGGCGTAAAACTGGAACCGGATGAAACCATGGTATCCTACGACGTGACCTCGTTATTCACCTGCATCCCAACCATGGAGGCTATGGAAACTGTGGGCAATGTTTGCTACGGGACGACACTCTCCACAATAGGATCAACCTCAGCCCAGACCAGATTTGTCAACTACTGGACCTTTGCCTGAACACTACATATTTCCAATTCAGGGGCCAGTTTTACAGACAGAAACACGGCTGTGCGATGGGCTCACCAGTATCGCCCATTGTGGCCAACTTATATATGGAAGAGGTAGAACACAGGGCCATGAACTCCTTCAGAGGAACACCTCCGAGCCACTGGTTCAGATACGTATGTGGGCGACATATGGGTCAAAATCCAAACACAAGAGGTGCAAGCGTTTACCAAACACATCAACTCAGTGGACAAGAACATTAAGTTCACAAGGGAAGACGTAAAGAACAACAGTTTGCCCTTCTTGGACTGTGACGTCCACATTGGGGAAGACGGGAGCCTCCACATTGGGGTTTACAGGAAACCTACACACACAGACCAATATCTACTTTTTGACTCACACCAACCGCTGGAACACAAACTGAGCGTGATCAGAACTCTGCAACACAGAGCTGACAATGTGCCCAGCAGCACTCAGGCCCAACGAGAAGAACACAAACACCTGACGGGAGCTTTAAAAACCTGCGGCTACCCCAGTTGGACCTTTGTGAAAACTGCAACACGTTCCAAAAAGACCAACCAGGTGAGCGACGAGGAGAAAAGGAACAGAAGGAATAGCACAGTTATCCCATATGTTTCTGGGGTCTCCGAGAAACTCAGGAGAATTTTCAACAAACACTGCATCCCGGTATACTTCAAACCCAGCAACACACTCCGACAAAGACTGGTTCATCCCAAAGACTGTGTACCACACACCCAAAAAAGCAATCTGGTATATGCCGTACAATGCAATGAGGATTGCACTGACCTATACATAGGAGAAACCAAACAACCACTACACAAACAGATGGCCCAACACAGAAGGCCAAACTCCTCAGGACAAGACTCAGCAGTCTATCTACACCTAAAGGAGAAGACACACTCCTTCGAGGACAGTAACGTACACATTTTGGACAGAGAAGATAGATGGTTTGAAAGAGGGGTGAAGGAAGCCATCTATGCGAAACTGGAAAAACCATCCCTCAACAGAGGAGGAGGTCTGCGACACCACCTATCTCCCACTTACAATGCCGTCCTTTCATCTCTACCCAGGAGACTCAAGAAGCCTAGCCTCGAAGAACAACAGTCGGTCACTAACGGCTCCAACGACTCTCATGACCACTGAACAATGAAGTCGAAACTAACACCCCCAACAACCGTCGCTGCTAAACAAATGCAAATCAATAGCTCCGATGGCGACGGGCCCGGCTGGACATCGAAGCACAGGAGAGCCACGCATATAGCGCCGATAACGACGGGCGCAGCCATAACATCGATACACAAAAGAGCCACTCATATCTATGGCTCTGTTAGCGACGGGCGTTGTTAAACATCGGGACACAAAGCGCCCCGCA
Organism: Lampris incognitus; assembly: GCF_029633865.1. Taxonomy (NCBI): domain Eukaryota; kingdom Metazoa; phylum Chordata; class Actinopteri; order Lampriformes; family Lampridae; genus Lampris; species Lampris incognitus. Next base: position 152,201,233 of record NC_079212.1, on the reverse strand, counting down.
TATCAATATCAATAGCTCTGACAACGACTCCTAGAGGATAAATTCTGAGTCTCATCACCAGCCAGTCAGACTAGCTTGGTCTAGTCAGAAAGGCACGAACTGAGGAAGCCTCTTGGATGAGAGGCGAAACGTCTTCACGGATATATACCAAGTCCAGTTGCACTTGATTCAACTCCTTTGGATAACCATGACCTGGATGAATGAGAACATTCACAGACAAGTCAATATTGAGTTCTTTGGTTTTGGCTGTATTCAGCAGAAGATTGTTGTTTGCACACCAAATGACAGCTTGGTCTACTTCAGTGCGGTTAGGGTTTCATCATTGTTGGAGATGAGGCCTACAATGGTTGTGTCGTCTGCGTATTTTATTATTTTCACAGAGCTATCCGTGGATGTGAGGTGGGTGGTGTAAAGTGAGAAGAGCCAGGGGGAGAGAACACAGCCCTGAGGAGCACCTGTACTGAGGGTAAAGGGGTGTGAGGTTAGGTTATTAACCTTCACACTCTGTGGCCTGTTCCACAGGAAGCTCCGAATCCAGTGGCATATGGCTGGGTCAATGTTCATATCGAAGAGTACGGTAAAGAGTTTGAGTGGGTTGATGGAGTTGAAGGCAGAACTAAAGTCTTTGAACAAGATTTGTGTGTAGGTGTTTGGTGATTCCAGGTGTTGCAGGGCATGGTGCAGGGCTATGCTAACTGCATCCTCAACAGACCGGTTGGCTTGATAGGCAAATTGATATGGGTCCATCATTGGGGAGGTGCAAGATTTCAAGTGTGACAAAATGATGCACTCAAATGCTTTCATGGCCACAGATGTTAGGGCTTGCATGACCATTCTCTAAGGCGGATGTTTTGTAGCTGCTCACCTGTAGTGGTCTGTGGGCACCACTGAGACATACATCACCAATGATAACCCATCCTAGGTCCAGCCTTTGAGCGAACGGTGCATTGTCTGGACCACTGATCTGATTACGGACTTTGTGTACCTTCAAGTTATCTCTGCCCAGCAGGAGGAGTATGTTGGCGTCCAGATCAAGGGGTGGTATTCTGTCAGTGATGCATTTCAGGTGAGTGTGATGGTGGGCTCCGTCTGGGGTAGGTATCTCAGAGCAGTTATTAGGGAGTTGGTTGCACTCAAGGAGTGTAGGCAGAAGAAAGTTCAGATTCTTGTCTGCTGACTCCACAGTGTAACCACTGGCTCTTCTCCCCACAGTCTCATTAAGTCCACCACATGTTTTCAGCGTGTATGGGTAGGAGCACCCTGAAACTTTGAAGAGGTTGAAGAACTCTGACCATGCAAGGGAGCAGTTGCTCTGCTCATCGAGTGCTGCGTACATTCTTTTGGATTCATCTCTGCGTCCAGTTGGGTACACGCTGACGAGGCATATATTGGCGCATGCTCTCGCGCTAAGTCCTTTGCCACACACTTGTGTGCAACTTGAAGTGACCTCCTGGTCATCTGCTTTGTCCCCCTCCCCGCAGTATTCTGAAGCTGGAGGGGATGCCTTAGACTTCCAGGTAGCTGGTCCTGGGTGGAGCGCTGTCACATGGCCGATGCTGTCACATTCCATGCATTTGACATCAGCTGAGCAGTTCCTGGTGAGGTGCTCAGTGGAGAAACAACATCGGAAGCAGATAGAGTGTTCCTTTAGGAGCTGTTTGCGTTCTTCCAAGGTCTTTTCCCGAAAGCCTCTACATTTCTTCAGAGGATGAGGTTTGTTATGTATGGGGCAGTGTTTGTTTGGGTCCGCTGATTCCTTATCTTCTCTAGTCTCAGATTTGTCTGTTGAAGAAACTTGTGTCTTGTGAACATACATGGGCACCTTCACAGACTTCTCCCACTTGTTCTTTCCCTCTGTTGAAGCTTGCGTGAAGAGGTTAAAGCTGGGGTCTGTTCTAACCTTTGCCTCCATGCGGATGAGGTCTACAAACACGGAAAAGGATGGGAAACTGACGTGATGTTAGCACTTGTATCTTGACCCAAAGGATATCCACTTCTCTTGTATGTTGTGTGGGAGTTTCTCAACGATTGGATTACCCCTCTAGAGGTGTCCAAGTATGACAGGCTTGGGAGGTAGCCATCTTGCTTAGCAGCTTCCACCTCTGACAGCAGGTCTGCTAGATCCCAGAGTCTCTGTGGACCTTTCATTGTGACTTTGGGGAACCTTTCCAGCTTGCTGAAGAGAGCCTGTTCGACGACACTCGGGTGAGCCAAATGTTTCATCAAGCCGCTCCCATGCCATCACCTGTCCAGTGGGTGGATCTCTGATGTTGACTGCTCTAATTCTTCTCACCTGTTCTGCTGACTCATTTCCTAAGTACTTGCTTAGCAGGTCAAGTTCTTCTCCATCAGTCAGGCGTAAGCCGGCGATAGCGCTTTGGAACGAGGATTTTCAGGTCCAGTAGTTCAGTGGCTGGTCATCATATGTGGTGAGCCCTGAGGTCACCAGGCTGCCGCGGGCAAGGTATGTGGTGAGATCGTTGGTGATTTGAGAGTGGCCACGTCTAGGCTCATGGGGCGTCCCGTGTACTGACCGATGAACAGGAAATGGTGACTGCTGATTAGTTCTCTGATAGCTAGGTTCATAGGGCATCCCATGTACAGACCGTTGAAAGGGAAATGGTGACTGTGTCCCACTATGCCAAGGAGACGTGTAATGAGGCGTAGTGTAGGCAGAAGCGGCAGCTTGTGTTTGGTAGATATTGTGTAGGTGAGATATTGTTGGCTTAACTTTCTCTCTCTTCATTTTGGTTGGCAGTTCATATGTGCACATGCTGGATTGCTCTGACACATAGGCAGCGGTACGCTGGTATTGTCTGTTTTGCAGGGCTAGACTTGAGGCTTCTCTCCATACTTCCATATCTGACTCTAATAAACCAGCCTGCAATGTGTTTGCTTCTGCTAGGGCAGCATCCATTTCCTTTTCATCTTTTAATGTCAAGAGTGGCTTGAATGCGTGCCTGCTCAACCTTCAGTTCAATTTCCCTTTTTGAATGTGCTACTCTAGCCTGCGCTGCTTCGGCTTTTGCTTTTGCTATGGCAACTGCTAAATTAGCTTTTCAGCTACTTGATGAACAAGATGACGGTGAGCTCATGGAGTGCTCATCTTCATTTCTTTTATTTGTGTTGTTAGGTCCTTCCATTATGCCTTAATGTTTTGATACCAGAATAGTTAAGCTGGCATGAATGCTGTCTGGATGTCTGGGTGTTAGCCACTTAGCACTTGGATGTGTAGCTCTGCAGGAAGGCTGTCCTCCTCTCCACTGCTAGCTGTGTTGCCGTCTTCTCACTGTGTAGGTCTTGCTGGCTGTTTGATGCTAGCTACATCCCACCAGATAAATGCGTCCAAAAAAAAAAGACGACAGACGGAGATTCTCTTTCATCAACTTTAGTTGGAAACTTGTGAAAAGACATTGCTTTAGCTGGCAGGAAAATAAGAAAAAACAGCATTGAAGAACTGCAGAACTGACAACTGCTAGAGACGAGAGCACCAGCGTAACATTACACTGGAGTAGGGAGCCTCGCGTGCGTCAATTTAAACAACCAACCATGGCTATATACTAGCACAAGAGGGCGCAAAGGTATGGAAGCAGTGACAACAACAGCGAGGCTAGAATCTACATTTCAGGTAGCAGAAACGAACCTGCTGCGTTGGTCCTTGGGAGTGGCTAGAAAAGACTGGAACAGAATTGAAGAAGTGAGAGCTATGTTCAAGATCAGATGAGTGGATGAGAAGTTGAAAGAGACAAGACTGAGATGGTTTGGACCTGTACGGAGAGGAGGCATAGACTATATAGGAAAGAAGGTATTGGACCTGGAAATACCTGGCAAAAGAAAAAGAGGAAGACCAAGGAAAAGATGGAGAGACCAGATAGAGGAGGACATGAGGAGGGTTGGACTGGGGAAGAGGGTTTCATCAGACAGAAAGCTATGGAGAGAAAATAATCCATTGTGGCGACCCCTGAGGACCAGGGAACAAGCCAAAAGAAGAAGATGTAGCTGATAAAAAAGACTTAAAAAAGAAGAGTGGGCAGTCCACCTACCACAGTATTCTTTTGTTTATTCATTGTAATGACATACACTCACCGGCCACTTCATTAGGCACACCTGTCCAACTGCTCGTTAACGCAAATTTCTAATCAGCCAATCACATGGCAGCAACTCAATGCATTTAGGCATGTAGACATGGTCAAGATGATCTGCTGCAGTTCAAACCGAGCATCAGAATGGAGAAGAAAGGTCATTTAAGTGACTTTGAACGTGGCATGGTTGTTGGTGCCAGACGGGCTTGTCTGAGTATTTCAGAAACTGCTGATCTACTGTGATTTTCACGCACAACCATCTCTAGGGTTTACAGAGAATGGTCCGAAAAAGAGAAAATATCCAGTGAGCAGCAGTTCTGTGGGTGAAAATGCCTTGTTGATGCCAGAGGTCAGAGGAGAATGGCCAGACTGGTTCGAGCTGATAGAAAGGCAACAGTAACTCAAATAACCACTCATTACAACCGAGGTATGCAGAAGAGCATCTCTGAATGCACAACACGTCGAACCTTGAGGCAGATGGGCTACAGCAGCAGAAGACCACACCGGGTGCCACTCCTGTCAGCTAAGAACAGGAAACTGAGGCTACAATTCGCACAGGCTCACCAAAATTGGACAATAGAAGATTGGAAAAACATTGCCTGGTCTGATGAGTCTCGATTTCTGCTGCGACATTTGGATGGTAGGGTCAGAATTTGGCATCAACAACATGAAAGCATGGATCCATCCTACCTTGTATCAACGGTTCAGGCTGCTGGTGGTGGTGTAATGGTGTGGGGGATATTTTCTTGGCACACTTTGGGCCCCTTAGTACCAATTGAGCATCGTGTCAACGCCACAGCCTACCTGAGTATTGTTGCTGACCATGTCCATCCCTTTAGGACCACAGTGTTCCCATCTTCTGATGGCTACTTCCAGCAGGCTAACGCACCATGTCATAAAGCTCGAATCATCTCAGACTGGTTTCTTGAACATGACAATCAGTTCACTGTACTCAAATGGCCTCCACAGTCACCAGATCTCAATCCAATAGAGCACCTTTGGGATGTGGTGGACCGGGAGATTCGCATCATGGATGTGCAGCCGACAAATCTGCAGCAACTGCGTGATGCTATCATGTCAATATGGACCAAACTCTCTGAGGAATGTTTCCAGTACCTTGTTGAATCTATGCCACGAAGGATTAAGGCAGTTCTGAAAGCAAAAGGGGTTCCAACCCGGTACTAGCAAGGTGTACCTAATAAAGTGGCCAGTGAGTGCATCATTCATATTCATTCCTTCAGGTTTCATGCCGTGGAAGAGCACCACAGATGTGATGTTTACTTTGAGAATGTTGATGGAGAAGTATAGAGGAGGCCAGAAGGAGTTACATTGTGTCTTTGTGGATTTAGAGAAAGCATATGACAGGGTGCCGAGAGAGGTGTGGTGTTGTATGAGGAAGTTGGGAGTTGCAGAGAAGTATGTAGGAGTGGTGCAGGATATGTATGAGGGAAGTGTGACAGTGGTGAGGTGTGCGGTTGGAATGACAGATGGGTTCAAGGTGGAGGTGGGACTACATCAAGGATTGGCTCTGAGCCCTTTCTTGTTTGCAATGGTGATGGACAGGTTGGCAGACGAGATCAGCAGGAGTCTCCGTGGACTATGATGTTTGCAGATGACATTGTGGTCTGTAGTGAGAGTAGAGTGCAGGTGGAGGAGAGCCTGGAGAGGTGGAGGTATGCACTGGAGAGAAGAGGAAGGAAAGTCAGTAGGAGCAAGACGGAATACATATGCGTGAACCGCAGTGAGGACAGCAGAATGGTGAGGATGCAAGGAGTAGAGGTTGCGAAGGCATATGAGATTAAATACTTGGGGTCAACTGTCCAAAGTAATGGGGAGTGCAGAAGAGAGGTGAAGAAGAGAGTGCAGACAGGGTGGAGTGTGTGGAGAAGAGTGTCAGGAGTGATTTGTGACAGAAGAATACCAGCAAGATTTAAAGGGAAGGTTTACAAGATGGTTGTGAGACAAGCTACTATGTTATATGGTTTGGAGACAGTGGCACTGATGAAAAGACAGGAGGTGGAGCTGGAGTTATGCAGAGTTGAAGATGCTAAGATTTTCATTAGGAGTGACGAAGGACAGGATTAGGAATGATTATATTAGAGGGACCGCTCAGGTTGGACAGTTTGGAAACAAAGCAAGAGAGACAAGATGGAGATGGTTTGTACATGTGTGGAGGAGTGAAGCTGGGTATATTGGGAGAAGGATGCTGAATATGGAGCTGCCAGGGAAGAGGAAAAGAGGAAGGCCAAAGAGGAGGTTTATGGATGTGGTGAGGGAGGACATGCAGGTGGCTGGTGTGACAGAAGAAGATGCAGAGGACAGGAAGCGATGGAAACGGATGATCCGCTGTAGCGACCCCTAACAGAGCAGCCGAAAGTAGTAGTAGTAGTCACATCATCATGACATACTACAAAATTCAAATAAACAAAACAGTGTCTGTTACAGCATAATAGTAAGAGAGTTTAGTATAACACATGAACAAAACATTATTCAAATAAAAACAATGTGGTGTCTGTAGCACCATAGTAGCACCAAAATTAACCACTGACACGGTGGCCCAGTGGTTAGCACTGTTGCCTCACAGCAAGAAGGTCCTGGGTTCGAACCCCAGGCCATCCCAGGTCCTTTCTGTATGCAGTTTGCATATTCTCCCCATGTCTGTGTGAGTTTCCTCCGGGTGCTCCAGTTTCCTCCCACCATGAAAAAGACATGCATGTTAGGGTTAATACTCCTGCCTGTGCCCCTGAGCAAGGCAATGGAAAGAAGAAGTGGAGTTTGTCCGTGGGTGCTGCAGCTGCCCACTGCTCCTACACAACAGGATGGTTACATGCAGAGAACACACTCATTGTGAAAATACAATTTGTTGCAAGAATACAATGACAAAAGTAAATGCACTGCATTAAGCCTGAGATGACCGGTCGTCGTCGAAGTGAGTGGTAGTGGCCGCGTGAGTTCATCTATCAATCCCAAGTTTGTAGCCTTGATTGTTGAAATGAAATGTGTGGCGAGCTTGTTGCAGCTAAAGTAGCATGTCATGATGATTGGACACAAGATCTTATCTGTGCAAGTTAGACGCACAGAAGGTTAGAGAATGGTGACCGGTGGAAAGGTTTCTTTCCTTTGTTTCTGTGATGTCAGCATGAATGTGTGGCTCACAATGTGGGAAGAAGTAGGGTGTGTCACTAGTAACTAGTCAGTTTACTACATCTGTTCGCTTTTAAATGTGTCAGAGACGCAGGACACGTACCTATTTTCATCACGGAGTAAATCATTTAAATAAGATTTGCATAGTATAAGACCTAGGTCTAGAGTGTGAAGATACTCACAAGTCCCCGGTTGAGCGTTGCCGTGTTGGAGTTCTCCCTGGGGAATGAGAGGGTTGCGTCTATATGACTGCGAGTCGCTGGGGGAAATCAAATCAAAAATCAAATCAATTTTATATGTATAGCCCAATATCACAAATTACAAATTTGCCTCAGTGGGCTTAACAGCAACACAACATCCTGTCCTTAGACCCTCTCATTGGATAAGGAACAACTCCCTAAAAAAACCCTTTAACAGGGAGAAAAAATAGGAAGAAACCTCAGGGAGAGCAACGGAGGAGGGATCTCTCTCCCAAGACGGACAGCGTGCAATGGATGTTGTGTTCACGCAATTTACGTAATACAACATTGAAAGAGGATAACAGAATTATAATGGACATAACATTTATGAAGAACATGATGCACGGGATGCCAAGCAGTGTCCAGATGCCAACGGAGCAGTCCAGGACCCAAGCCACGTGACCAGCATCATCATGTAATACGAAAAACTTAGGTGAGGAGTGGAAGGGCAGGCAGCATCCAAATGGTGGCCACCATCACCACGGAGACCTGGGAGGAGAACCGACTGCACATGCATGCAAGAGAGACTCACATGACACCATTCAAACACAGAAAAAGAAAAAGGAGAAGACATCATTCAGAGAGAGAGAAAAGACATGTTAGAGAAGAGAACAATTTGCAATAGTCATTAGCCATAATCAATTAAGTCATCAATTCGTCATAATCTATCCTCGATAATCTCGTCGGCAGAAGAGTGGTTGGTAAATTCATTGAGACAGAAAACCAACCCACCATCCAGTACAGGTTGTGAAGCACTCAACTTAAAGGCAACTAATTGTAAACTAAGGCAAAAAGATGAGTTTTAAGTTTGGATTTAAAGGACTCAACAGACTCTGATGGTCTGATGACAGCAGGCAGGTTATTCCACAAGAATGGAGCCCGATAGGAAAAGGCCCTGCCACCAGCTGACTTCTTTTTAACTTTGGGTACACACAGAAGCCCTGTATTTTGAGAACGAAGTGCTTGAGATGGCATGTAAGGTTTAAGGAGATCAGACAGGTAAGATGGAGAAAGCCCATTTAGGATTTTATAAGTCAGCAGAAGCACCTTGTATTCTGATCTAACATGGATAGGAAGCCAATGAAGGGAGGCAAGAATTGGTGTAATATGGTCAAATTTCCTAGTTTTAGTTAGGATTCTAGCAGCAGCATTCTGAACCATCTGAAGACTTTTAGTACTAGAATGTGGCAGACCTGAGAACCAAACATTACAGCAATCATGTCTGGATGAAACAAATGCATGTATTAGAATCTCTGCGTCAGCCATGGAGAGAAAAGACCGAAATTTAGCTATGTTACGTAAGTGAAAAAAGGCAGTCTTGGTGATTTCTTTAATGTGCTTATCAAAGGAAAGGCTGGGATCAAACGTAACACCAAAATTTTTGGCTTCCACACTTTGTGAAACCACAGAGTTGTCGATTGTTATCGTTACGTGATCAAATTGGAGTCTGTGTCTAGCAGGGCCAATGACTAGCATCTCGGTTTTATCTGAATTTAAAAGCAGAAAGTTAAGTGACATCCAGTATTTCACAGTAGCCAAGCAGGCCTCTAAGTTAGTGATTTGACTATGATCATCAGCCCTTATAGGCACATACAGCTGAGTATCATCAGCATAGCAATGGAAATTTATTCCATAACTGCGTATAATTTGGCCAAGAGGTGTAATGTAAAGAGAGAAAAGTAGAGGGCCAAGTACTGAGCCCTGTGGCAAACCATGTTTAATGTCAGAAAATTTTGATATAATATTATTATAGCAGACACAATGTGTTCTTCCAGATAAGTAGGACTTAAGCCAAGAGAGAGCTAAGCCAGAGACACCAAAATTACAATTCAATCTATCCAAAAGTATACAGTGATCAATGGTGTCAAAGGCGGCACTGAGGTCCAGTAGTAGAAGCACAGAAGTGGAAATAGAGTCGATAGCCAGTAGAAGATCATTTACCACTCTGGTCAGAGCAGTTTCAGTGGAGTGACAGGGCCTTAAGCCGACTGAAAAGGTTCATATAGAACGTTGTCTTCTATATGGGTCAAACGTTGTTGATACACAACTCTCTCTAGTACTTTAGAGAAGAATGGAAGATTAGAGACTGGTCGATAGTTATTAAGAGACCCTGGATCAAGGTGCGGTTTTTTAAGTAGAGGTTTAACCACAGCTGTCTCAAAGCTGCTGGGAACAATGCCAGTAGTAAGAGATAAATTAATGATGTCTAGCATTGTAGGTCCAAGAAAAGGCCAGAGGTCTTTAAAAAGTTTTGTTGGTAAGGGATCAAGTAGGCAAGCAGTTGGTTTAGAAGCTGACATTAACTTAGTCAAAGTATCAAGAGAGATAGTCTCAAAAGCTGTAATAACTGGAACTGTCAGTGACTCATTGTGTAGATATGAATTTAGTATGACAGGATCTGCAGGAATAGATGGAGTTGAAGAACTAATTTTGTTCAAGATCTCATCAACCTTATTGCAGAAAAAATCTAGAAATTCATGGGCTGTGAATGGTGAGCAGCTAATAGACGGCTGCTTTTTAGTAAGTTTAGATACAGTGTCAAAGAGAAATCTGGGGTTATGTTTATTAATATTTATTAAGTGAGAGAGATCAATGTTTTTGCGGTAAATAAAGTACGCTTGTATTTCAATAAACACTCGTGCCACGATAGGTAAAAAGTTTCCAATTTTGATTTTTGCCATTTATACGTTCCAGTCTCCTGCAGGTCCGCTTAAGAGCACGTGTCTCATCATTAAACCAGGGTGTAGGCCTCTTAAGTCGCCTAGCTCTGGTAGTGAGAGGTGCAACCGAATCCAGGAGACTAGAGAGGGCCACATTTAAGTCACTAGTGAAATTTTCAACAGAGTCATTTACCACAGTGAAAGGAGCCAAGACTTAAGGCAGCTGCTGGCCAAATGCAGCTACAGTGGAGGGACCGATATGGCGAGTGCCAATTTCATCTGTGCTGACATTAACTGGACAGGCCAATAATGATTCAAATTTGATGAGAAAATGATCAGACACTGCAGATGTGGTTGGTAAGACATTCAGATCAGAAACAGCTATTCCTTTAGATAAAACCATATCAAGGGTGTTACCACTGCAATGAGTCGACTCTTGAACAAACTGAGTGAACCCAAAAGTATCAACTAGTGCCAGAAAGGCTTTACTTAGAGGATCAGCAGCCTTATTCAGATGAATATTGAAATCACCTAGAATTAGAATCTCATCAGAGTAAGTAACAAGGCCTGAGACAAATTCTCCAAATTCTTCAAGAAATAATGAGTAACAACCAGGAGGCCGGTAGAGTATCACAATTTGGACTGGGCCGAGTCTATTCATGGCTGAGGGAGATGGACCAAGAATAAGAGACTCAAAAGACTGGAATTTAGATTCAAGTCTAGAAGTCAGATTGAAAATAGATTTATATATTAAGGCAACAGCCCCGCCTTGTTTATTTGCCCGAGCTAAATGGGCATAAGTATAGTCAGGTGGGGAAACTTAATTTAAGGGAAGGAAAACATTTGGTTTCAGCCATGTTTCACATAACCCAATCATATCAAAACTATGTTCAAGAATCAGATCATTTATTAGTAAGGCTTTGGTAGACAGTGATCTGATATTTATGAAACCAAATTTAAGCATCTTGTGGAAGTGATCAGTAGTAGGCAGAGCTTTACAGCCAGTAATAGGTGAAAGATTAATTGAAATTAGACACCTTGTTGAGAATTTTGGCCACCAACGCTTTGGACGATATGTGGTCACATTCTTGATAACATTAGCTGTTTGGTTTTGTAGATTATTAGGTACTTTGTCGCACATTTCACCACTACCAGTGGTAGGAATAATTACTAGATTATTGTGATTCACACATTTAGGAGAGGAGAGCTTGGGAGCATTACAGCAAGGTAGGGAGACAGTCTCAATGTTATAGACCAAGCTATCAGGTTGATAATCTACACTATGAGAAGTTCCCTGACTAACATTAATTAAACTACTTGACTCCACATCCGCACTAGATTTAAACCTAGCAGGCTCTCTAATCACCTGCAGCCTGCTGAATGATAAGTCCCTAGTGTCAAAGTAAACGTAAACAGCTATCTATATTGCTAGACAAAAGAGCGGCGCCGTCCCCAGTAGGGTGAATGCCGTCCGCTTTCAGCAGGTAAGGGCGGCCCCAGAAAGAAGGCCAGTTATCAACGAAGCCGAATCCCTGCTCATTACAGTAACGAGCCAGCCAGCGGTTCATTGAGGTGAGCCTACTGTACATCTCATCATTACCCCTCACAGGTAAGGGACCAGAGACAATCAATCGATGCTGACACATCTTTCTGGCAAACTCAAGCATTCTGACTAGGTTGGCTTTTGTGATCTCTGATTGCTTCATCCTAGCATTATTGGTGCTGACATGAATAACAATGTTGCTGAAAGTAGTGGTGCTGTGTGCCTGGGTTCCCTGACTCTCCCTCCGTGATGCCAGCACCCTAAGATTAGCTTCTATGTCGGAGACTCTGGCCCCAGGTAAACAGTGAACCAAGGCTGGCGAAGCTAATCTAACATTGCGGGTAATGGAGTCTCCTATCACTAGCGTGCGTTGCTTTACTCTGTCGACAGAAGTGGGAGAAGCACGATGGCCGGTAGGACTACCAACAGGGCTGGTGAGTGGAGAAAACCGGTTTGCAGTCGGGAGAGGTGACTGCAGACCAGGCCACACGATCAATGGCATGCTTTTTCGAGCCTTCCCACACCGGTAAACAGAGACAAACTCCGCCGCATCTGCCGACGTAGCTGAGCTAGTGCTAACAATAGCAGGCCTGCTGTCAGGCCCGGGGCTAAGGCTATCTGGAGTGCCCGTCACGTCTAACGTAATCCTAGCCGAAAGCAGCTGCTCTAACTCACGGACACGTCTCTCTAGTAGAGACAACCTGTCTGTAACTATGGAGCAGTCACCACAAACCATCATTTTAATGAGGCTGTTTTGACTGCGAATGTAATAGAGCTAACTGCTAAGCTAGGCTAAGCTCAAAGCTAGTAACAAACTGGGAACAGGAAGCTACCTACTAAACACAAAATTCGTATAAGAAAGAAACTAGATAATCTAGCGATTAGTGAACTAAGTACAGAAAATAGCTAAATCAGAACAAAATGAGGAGGTTAGGACAGAATGTAAAGAACTAATAAAAGAAAAATAAAAGTTGTCGATCTCACGAAGCCGCCGCTCACGAAGGCAGAAGCTGAAACAGCTGGCAGTGATCAGTCAATTGACTGATCATAACTGTTGTGTGTGCTTATGCACCGAATAGCAGTTCGGAGTATCTGGCCTTCTTGGAGTCTCTGGGTGGTGTGCTGGATAGGGCTCTGTCTCGGGACTCTATAGTTTTGCTGGGGGGACTTCAACGCTCATGAGGGCAACAATGGAGAAACCTGGAGGGGTGTGATTGGGACAAATGGCCTCCCCAATCTGAACCCGAGCCGTGCCTTGTTGGACTTCTGTGCGAGTCATGGATTGGCAATAAGAAACACCATGTTCGAACATCAGGTAGTTCATAAGTGAACTTTACCAGAACACCTTGGGCCGAAGATCAATGATAGACTTTGTGATTGTATCATTAGATCTGTGGACGTATGTTTCGGACCCTTTGGTGAAGAGAGGAGCAGAGCTGTCAACTGATCACCACCCGGTGGTGAGTTGAATCAGATGGCGGGGAAGGCTGCCGGACAGATCTGGCAAACCCAAACGTGTAGTGAGGGTGAACTAGGAATGTCTGGCGGAGGCCCCTGTCCGTGAGATCTCCAACTCCCACCTCCGGAAGAAGTCCTCGTGTATCCCGAGGGAGGCTGGGGACATGGAGTCTGAGTGGGTCATGTTCAAAGCCTCTATTGTAGATGCGGCAGGCAGGAACTGTGGTCAAAAGGTCATCTGTGCCTGTCGAGGCGGCAACCCAAGAACCCACTGGTGGACACCGGTGGTGAGGGAAGCCGTCTGCCTGAAGAAGGAGGCCTTTCGGACTTGGTTGGCCCAGGGGTCTCCTGAAGCAGCAGACAGGTACCGGGAGGCCAGAAGGGCAGCCGCTTCGGCGGTCGCGAAAGCAAAAACTCAGGTGTTGGAGGAGTTCGGCGAGGCTATGGAGGAGGACTTTTGGTTGGCCTCAAGGAAGTTCTGGCAAAACATCCGGCCACTCAGGAAGGGGAAGCAGGGCTTGACTCAGGCTGTGTTCAGCCGGGGAGGGGAACTGTTGACCTGGACTGGGGATGTTGTCAAGTGGTGGAGAGAACACTTTGAGGAGCTCCTGAACCCGACTAACACATCCTCAGTGGAGGAGGTAGAGTCTGAAGACTCAGGGGAAGCCCCACCCATATCCCTGGCAGAGGTCTCTGAGGTAGTTAAAAAGCTCCTCAGTGGCAAGGCGCTGTGTGTGGATGAGATTCGCCTTGAGATGCTGAAGGCTCTGGACATTGTTGGGCTGCCTTGGTTGATGCGCCTCTTCAGTATCGCATGGAGGTCGGGGGCAGTACCTGTTGCTTCATGGAATCCGACCATAGTCGGATCTGTCGAGACCAGGGCGGAACCCTGGTCCCCAGTGGGCAACTGCATCGACACAAAGCCAATGCTTAGACCATTATACCAACGCGGACCCAATAGGAAGCATTCTTGACCATGCAGACGTGACATTCTGGTTTTTTTTGTTTTTTTTTTAACGAGATAAGAATAATCCAGAGAGCATGGCTTAATTCAAGTCTGCTTTAAGTATTAGATTTGATTTGATTTTTGATTTTTATTAGTTTGCAGAAAAACTAAACAATCAAGTACATAAATACATCTTTCACAAGGAAAGAGAGGGAAAAAAGGATGTGCTGGTGATGTAAGAAACCCAAGGAGGGGTTACAATGGAGCCTCACCATGTCAGTACATTTTAATCATGACCAAAAATAAATAAATAAATACAAACCCCAATTCCAATGAAGTTGGGACGTTGTGTAAAACGTGAATAAAAACAGAATACAATGATTTGCAAATCCTTTTCGACCTGTATTCGATTGAATACACTACAAAGACAAGATATTTAATGTTCAAACTGATAAACTTTATTGTTTTTTGCAAATATTCACTCATTTTGAATTTGATGCCTGCAACACGTTTCCAAAGAAGCTGGGACAGGGGCAACAAAAGACTGGGAAAGTTGAGGAATGCTCAAAAAACACCTGTTGGGAACATTCCACAGGTGAACAGGTTAATTGTAAACAGGTGAGTGTCATGATTGGGTATAAAAGGAGCATCCCCGAAAGGCTCAGTCGTTCACAAGCAAGGATGGGGCGAGGGTCACCACTTTGTGAACAACTGCGTGAGCAAATAGTCCAACAGTTTAAGAACAATGTTTCTCAACGTACAACTGCAAGGAATTTAGGGATTTCATCATCTACAGTCCATAATATCATCATAAGATTCAGAGAATCCGGAGAAATCTCTGCATGTAAGCGGCAAGGCCGAAAACCAACATTAAATGCCCGTGACCTTCGACCCCTCAGGCGGCACTGCATTAAAAACCGACATCACTGTGTAAAGGATATGACCACGTGGGCTCAGGAACACTTGGGAAAACCATCGTCGGTTAACACAGTTTGTCGCTACATCTACAAGTGCAAGTTAAAACTACCATGCACAGTGAAAGCCAGATATCAACACCACCCAGAAACGCCGCCGGCTTCTCTGGCCCCGAGCTCATCTGAGATGGACTGACGCAAAGTGGACAAGTGTGCTGTGGTCTAACGAGTCCACATTTCAAATTGTTTTTGGAAATCATGGACGTCGTGTCCTCCGGGCTAAAGAGGAAAAGGACCATCCAGATTGTTATCAGCGCAGAGTCCAAAACCCAGCATCTGTGATGGTATGGGGGTGTGTTAGTGCCCATGGCATCATGGGTAGCTTGCACATCTGTGAAGGCACCATTAATGCTGAAGGTACATACAGGTTTTGGAGCAACATATGCTGCCATCCAAGCGATGTCTTTTTCAGGGACGTCCCTGCTTATTTCAGCAAGACAATGCCAAGCCACATTCTGCACGTATTACAACAGCGGGGCTTCATAGTAAAAGAGTGCGGGAGTGGACCGGCTTGCCTGCAGTCCAGACCTGAAGCGCAAAATACGACAAAGGAGACCCCGGACTGTTGAGCAACTGAAGTCGCACATCAAGCAAGAATGGGAAAGAATTCCGCCTACAAAGCTTCAACAATTAGTGTCCTCAGTTCCCAAACGCTTATTGAGTGTTGTTAAAAGGAAAGGTGATGTAACACAGTGGTGAACATGCCCCTGTCCCAGCTTCTTTGGAACGTGTTGCAGGCATCAAATTCAAAATGAGTGAATATTTGAAAAAAAAAACAATAAAGTTTATCAGTTTGAACATTAAATATCTTGTCTTTGTAGTGTATTCAATTGAATATAGGTCTAAAAGGATTTGCAAATCATTGTATTCTGTTTTTATTTACGTTTTACACAACGTCCCAACTTCACTGGAATTGGGGTTTGTAAATAAAAAATGGGAAAAACAAACACACAAACAAAATAAAAGTAAAAATTAAGGTAAATTAAAAGAAGAAAAAATCAGACGCGTAGTTACAATGCAGGTGCCATGCAAATAATTAGCCAACTGAGCACACAATGTCTCTCTTCATTTCCTTTTAAAGATCGGTAGGGAGGGTGAGCTGCCTATTAGATGTAAACAGGCATTCCACAATAAAACACCTCTGCATTTCATAGAATACTGCCCTCTGGAGGTGTGACAATGGGGAACATGCAAACTGCTTGCTTGTCTCGTTGAATAAGAATGAAAATTTTGAATTTTTGCAAAAATATTGTTGGAAGTGGTCTGGTAGGATGTAGCCTTGATATTTCACCTTGTAGATGAAGATACATTTTAGCAGGGTGTTAATATCCAAGATAGTTATTAGTATTTTAAGTTTACAGAATAGAGGTGAGGGCGGGTCCCTGGGCTTTGAACTTGTAGCTATTCTAACGAACTGTTGTTGAATTGTATGGAGTTTGTGTAGATATGTGGGGTAGGTGCTGGCCCATACAACATTGCAGTAAGTAAGGTAAGAATATGTTAGGCTGTAGTATAAAGTTAACAGGCAAGATCTACTGAGGAATGGACTGATTCTCCTAATAACTCCCACAGACTTTGACACCTTTTTGGTCACAGAATCAATTTGTTCTTTCCAACAACATGTTTCATCAACTATCACGCCCAAGAAGCAAGCGGAAGGGAGGAACTCTGTTGTTTTTGTTGCCCTTGATAAAGAGGTTGGCCTCATCTGTGTGGGTTTTTTTGTGTTTTTTCCCCCTGAGAATATTATATATCTTTTTATATATATTTAATGAGAGTTTGTTCTCCTGGAACCATCTGGAAAAGGTGAAGAGAGTCAGGTTAGCCTCATCAATGAGGGTTTTACAGTATTTGTGGGAAAGTACAAGATTTGTGTCTTCTGTAAATAAAATGGAGAAAATGGAACTGGATACAGCAGCAAGATTATTGATATAAATCAGAAATAATAATGGACCAAGAATCGATCCTTGAGCCACTCCACAAGACAGTACGGCTCTATTAGACTCACAGTTTTTAACAGAGACAAATTGTTGTCTGTCAATCACATAATTTTTTATCCAGTTGAAGACATTTCCTTGAATGTCTTCAACTTTTGACTTAGGAATGCACTGATCTTTTGTCTTTTATCTAGGCCTATGTCTTTTTTCACGCAGTGACAGACGGAGTACCCCCCTTCTTTTCACTGCATGTTTTACTTTGTATTTCTGTGCCTGTGACAAATAAAGTACTTGAACTTGAAAACCATATCTAGACAGAAATATATCCTGGTTCACAGTGTCAAAAGCTTTCGAGAGGTCTAGGAAGAGTCCTATCACATACTGTTTTTTGTCTAATGCAGTGGAGGTTTTGTCAGTAAGTTCTAACAGAGCCATGTATGCAGAGTGGTTTTTGCGGAAGCCATATTGATGGTTGTATAGTGTGTTATCTGTATTCATATGTTGCACGATTCTTTTACAGACTAGTTTTTCAAGAATTTTTGAAAAACAGGGTAATATAGAAATTGGGCGGTAGTAAGTAAAAGAGCTTGGGTCATCTGATTTGAAAATGGGGATGACTTTTGCAACCTTAAGGTCACTGGGGACACCACCAGTTTCTAAAGAGCTCGAAAAAAATAAATGTTAATGGATCAGTGATGGAGGATTTTACCTCTTTCAAAAGAGTAGTTCTGACTTCATCTTCTCTACTGCTGAGGGTTTCAGCTTGTCAGTGGTGCTTAGTACCTCGCTGGAGTCAGGATGATTACATGAAGAAAAACAACCATCGGTATAATCAAGATGGTTTCAGCTTGTCAGTGGTGCTTAGTACCTCACTGGAGTCAGGATGATCAAAGGTATCACATGAAGAAAAACAACCATCAGTATAATCAAGATGGTTTCAGCTTGTCAGTGGTGCTTAGTACCTCACTGGAGTCAGGACAGTTACATGAAGAAAAACAATCATCAGTATAATCAAGATGGTTTCAGCTTGTCAGTGGTGCTTAGTACCTCACTGGAGTCAGGACAGTTACATGAAGAAAAACAGCCATCAGCATAATCAAGATGGTTTCAGCTTGTCAGTGGTGCTTAGTACCTCACTGGAGTCAGGACAGTTACATGAAGAAAAACAGCCATCAGCATAATCAAGATGGTTTCAGCTTGTCAGTGGTGCTTAGTACCTCACTGGAGTCAGGATGATTACATGAAGAAAAACAACCATCAGTATAATCAAGATGGTTTCAGCTTGTCAGTGGTGCTTAGTACCTCACTGGAGTCAGGACAGTTACATGAAGAAAAACAACCATCAGTATAATCAAGATGGTTTCAGCTTGTCAGTGGTGCTTCGTACCTCACTGGAGTCAGGACGATTACATGAAGAAAAACAATCATCAGTATAATCAAGATGGTTTCAGCTTGTCAGTGGTGCTTAGTACCTCACTGGAGTCAGGACAGTTACATGAAGAAAAACAACCATCAGCATAATCAAGATGGTTTCAGCTTGTCAGTGGTGCTTAGTACCTCACTGGAGTCAGGACAGTTACATGAAGAAAAACAACCATCAGCATAATCAAGATGGTTTCAGCTTGTCAATGGTGCTTAGTACCTCACTGGAGTCAGGATGATTACATGAAGAAAAACAACCATCAGTATAATCAAGATGGTTTCAGCTTGTCAGTGGTGCTTAGTACCTCACTGGAGTCAAGACGATTACCTAAAGAAAAACAACCATCAGTATAATCAAGATGGTTTCAGCTTGTCAGTGGTGCTTAGCACCTCACTGAAGTCAGAACAGTTACATGAAGAATAACAACCATCAGCATAATCAAGATGGTTTCAGCTTGTCAGTGGTGCTTAGTACCTCACTGGAGTCAAGACGATTACATGAAGAAAAACAACCATCAGTATAATCAAGATGGTTTCAGCTTGTCAGTGGTGCTTAGTACCTCACTGGAGTCAGGACAGTTACATGAAGAAAAACAACCATCAGTATAATCAAGATGGTTTCAGCTTGTCAGTGGTGCTTAGTACCTCACTGGAGTCAGGACAGTTACATGAAGAAAAACAACCATCAGTATAATCAAGATGGTGTCAGCTTGTCAGTGGTGCTTAGTACCTCACTGGACTCAGGACAGTTACATGAAGAAAAACAACCATCAGCATAATCAAGATGGTTTCAGCTTGTCAGTGGTGCTTAGTACCTCACTGGAGTCAGGACAGTTACATGAAGAAAAACAACCATCAGTATAATCAAGATGGTTTCAGCTTGTCAGTGGTGCTTAGTACCTCACTGGAGTCAGGACAGTTACATGAAGAAAAACAACCATCAGTATAATCAAGATGGTTTCAGCTTGTCAGTGGTGCCTAGTACCTCACTGGAGTCAGGACAGTTAAATGAAGAAAAACTACCATCAGCATAATCAAGATGGTTTCAGCTTGTCAGTGGTGCTTAGTACCTCACTGGAGTCAGGACAGTTACATGAAGAAAAACAATCATCAGTATAATCAAGATGGTTTCAGCTTGTCAGTGGTGCTTAGTACCTCACTGGAGTCAAGACAGTTACTACTACTACTTTCGGCTGCTCCCGTTAGGGGTCGCCACAGCGGATCACCCATTTCCATTTCTTCCTGTCTTCTGTGTCTTCCTCTGTCACACCTGCCACCTGCATGTCTTCCCTCACCACATCCATAAACCTCCTCTGTGGCCTTCCTCTTTTCCTCTTTCCTGGCAGCTCCATATTCAGCATCCTTCTCCCAATATACCCAGCATCTCTCCTCCACACATGTCCAAGCCATCTCAATCTTGCCTCTCTTGCTTTGTCTTCACACCATCCAACTTGAGCGGTCCCTCTAATATAATCGTTCCTAATCCTGTCCTTCTTCGTCACTCCTAGTGAAAATCTTAGCGTCTTCAACTCTGCCACCTCCAGCTCCGCCTCCTGTCTTTTCATCAGTGCCACTGTCTCCAAACCATATAACATAGCTGGTCTCACAACCATCCTTTAAACCTTCCCTTTAACTCTTGCTGGTACCCTTCTGTCACACATCACTCCTGACACTCTTCTCCACCCACTCCACCCTGCCTGCACTCTCTTCTTCACCTCTCTACTGCACTCCCCGTTACTTTGGACAGTTGACCCCAAGTATTTAAACTCATATGCCTTTGTCACCTCCACTCCTTGCATCCTGACCATTCCACTGTCCACCCTCTCATTCACACATAGGTATTCCATCTTGCTGCTACTGACTTTCATTCCTCTGTTGAGTCTTATCTTTTGCAAAAGGCTCGCCCAGTTCTTTGATTCAGGTCGAAATAAGCAAATAAGAAGTCAGACGGCTTCTTGCTGGTTCATGATGTTTTATTTGGCACACAACAAATAGTTCACAGGTAATGCTGCAGCGCTGGAGACGTACCCTCGGTGCAACCGGGAGTCGTCTGCCAAATAGTGGAAGAACATAATCTTAAATACTGAAACAAAAAGGCGTGGTGCTTTTTCGGAGACAGGCGTGATCTTCTTCTTCTTGGGTTTCCTTTCATCACTGTCGGTCCCGTTTCCCTCATGTTGTCTAGCAGGTGTAGCACGTGTCTTAATCAGATTTATGTGCATAGCATTCCTGCTTCAAGGCCGTCCTAATGAGGTTGGTGCACATAGTGCTTCTACTCCAAGGCCGTCTCTATCAGGCCAGCGTACAATGTTCCTACTCTCAGGCCCAGCTCCTTTAGTCCCCCTGTTGAGGTGATTTATCACCTCACATAATATTTTAAGTGTGGTGTGTGGATATCTATATCAGTATTCGGTCATTGGTTCCGCCCCAGGGTGGGATGTCCCCCAGGCATCCTTGCAAGGCACCGCTGTGGCTTCCTCAATGACCTGCGAGGCCTATGTGTAGCGTGTGGGTACATAGGTGCTAAATACAAGCAGCAAGCGTTTCTTCATTGCACACAGCAGAGATGTATATAAGTAATACAAAGTGTAGTTAACTGAGGGAGGCTAGGCCGTTTCTATAAGCATAGAGACATAAATGCAGAATGCATGCTTTACGGATCCTCTTTCATACAGGGCTGTCCAGTGGGCTGTCTGGGTCATCCGAATCCAACTCGCTGAGGTCCGGTCCCTCTAGGCCCCCTTCGTCTCGTGGGGGATGGCCCATACCGAGCATTCCAGAATGGTAGCTGTTGAGAGAGTGGTTATCCTCCCTAAAAGTCCCTATTTCACCTTTTAACAGGCTCTCTCCCTCTGGGTTGAGGGGTCTGAGCAAGTCTACTTCTGCCATTTGATAGGGTAGGGGTAGGGTACTAGACTTCATGTATTTGTCCAAGCAGCGGATGCATAGGGCCTTGGACATAGGTATACAAAAGCAAATTCCAATAATCAATACTATTATTACGACCATTATGGGCCCGGCTAAGGAGGACAGCCAGTTCCCCCATTTACCGAACCACCTTGTCATCCAGTTTCCAAATGGATCATTTACTCCCAAATGTTCCTGGAGCTCGTCTGAGAGCATCTTTAGACCTGTTAATGCCCTGGTAAGTGTGCCATCAGGCGCCGTGTTATTTGGGATAAAAGTACAACATTGAGAGCCGAACATTGCACAGACACCTCCTTTTTCAGCCAGCAGGGCATCCAATGCTAATCGATTCTGGTATGTAACCAGAGAGGTGGCCTGTAATTGACTGTGGATGGCTTCTAGGCCATCCCTTGTGAAATTACTCAGTCGTTGAACATTAAAATGGATATAATTTATCCTTTCTACATTCTTAGCGGAGGTGGAGATTCCCGAGGTGAAGAAAGCTTCGAACCCGCCGGCTATAGGTTTTGCTAGTTTGTATTCATCCGGGATCCCTCGTGGTATGCCTATTGCATCTATATATATTGGAGTTTTATAATTGAATTCTCCCAGGAACTCTCGTTTAGATTTCTTGTTAATGGGAACCCTGACATACAGTGGTGAGTTAGGGTGGACAACCTCAGGTCCCATGATGGCTATTGGGCTGATGAGAGAGATGAGGGCGCATTGGCCTTCCCAGTTAGGTGATAGGTACCCGAATAATGCTCTCCCACCACAGAACCACCAAACATCTGCGCGTGCAACCGTTAGCTGGCTGCCATTCTGCCAACTACTAACATTATGTGTTACTCGGCAATATTTGCTGTTTAGGGTTCCATATATAGCAGAGGATGTGCTACTGTTATGGCGATTCAGGCATGTGAGGTTGTAGGGAATTATGACTGGGTTAAACACGGGGGCAATGGCTTCCCTAGGGGTGACCGTATAAATGGTAGACAATCTGAACTAGGGTTATCTTTTCCCTTTATTTCGATCAAGCAGTCCTCATATGTTGAATTGGTGTCAATAGCGGTGGGAACCGTCAATAAGTTTGGTCTTGGTTCTGAGCACACTATACAGTTTGTTTTTTGAGCTAATTTTGCTGCCTCACCCATCATATTAATCCACCTGTTTTTTTGGGCATAACCTGTTTCCACGGTCATAACTTTCCTAGCGGAAATTTTAGTAGTATCAAACGTGGATACCTCTTGGGTTTGGCTTGGTAGGGCATTGGGGCCTGATGTGTTTCTTTTGGAGGGTTTAGGTAACATATTTATTCTAACCAGCCCCATGGGGTCTCTTCCTGCTACGTCCGCTCCTATTATAACGTAGAAGAAACCTTCAGTAGTACCTCGGCAGCTGGTCCCCCCGGTTGGTGGTGGGAAGGGGTTTTGGTGTAACCCTCCTACAGTGACTTGCAAAAGTATTCATACCCCTTGAACTTTTCCACATTTTGTCACATTACGACCACAAACATAAATATATTTTATTGGAATGTTATGTGAAAGACCAACACAAAGTGGCACACAATTGTGAAGTACAAAGAAAATTGTACATGATTTAAAAAAAAATTTACAAATAAAAACTTTAAAGTGCGGTGTGCAAAAGTATTCAGCCCCCTTTTCTCTGAGTGCAACCAATTGCCTTCAGAAGTTGCCTGATGATTGCTGAATGATCGAATGTTGACCTAATGACTAAATAGAGTCAACCTGGGTATAATCTAATCTCAGTACAAATACAGCTGTTCTGTGACGGCCTCAGAGGTTTGTTAAGAGAATATTGGGGAGCAAACAGCATCATGAAGTCCAAGGAACACACCAGATAGTTCAGGGATAAAGTTGTGGGGAGGTTTAAAGCAGGGTTAGGCTATAAAAAGATTTCCCAAGCTTTGAACATCTCACGGAGCACTGTTCAATCCATCATCTGGAAATGGAAAGAGTATGGCACAACTGCAAACCTACCAAGACACGGCCGTCCACCTAAACTTACAGGCCGAACAAGGAGAGCACTGATCAGAGATGCAGCCAAGAGGCCCATGGTGACTCTGCACGAACTGCAGAGATCCACAGCTCAGGTGGGGGAATCTGTCCACAGGACAACTATTGGTCGTGCACTGCACGATGGATGAGTGGCAAGAAGAAAGCCATTGTTAAAAGAAAACCATAAGAAGTCCTGTTTGCAGTTTGCCAGAAGCCATGTGGGGGACACAGCAAACATGTGGAAGAAGGTGCTCTGGTCAGATGAGACCAAAATTGAACTTTTTGGCCTAAATGCAAAACGCTATGTGTAGCAGAAAACTAACAATGCACATCACTCTGAACACACCATCCCCACTGTCAAACATGGTGGTGGCAGCATCATGCTATGGGGATGCTTCTCTTCAGCAGGGACAGGGAAGATGGTCAGAGTTGATGGGAAGATGGATGGAGCCAAATACAGGGCAATCTTGGAAGAAAACCTGTTGGAGTCTGCAAAAGACTTGAGACTGGGGCGGAGGTTCACCTTCCAGCAGGACAACGACCCTAAACATAAAGCCAGGGCTACAATGGACGGGTTTAAAACAAAACATATTCATGTGTTAGAATGGCCCAGTCAAAGCCCAGACCTAAATCCAATTGAGAATCTGTGGCAAGATCTGAAAACTGCCGTTCACAAACGCTCTCCATCTAATCTGACTGAGCTTGAGCTGTTTTGCAAAGAAGAATGGGCAAAAATGTCAGTCTCTGGATGTGCAAAGCTGGTAGAGACATACCCCAAAAGACTTGCAGCTGTAATTGCAGCAAAAGGCGGTTCCACAAAGTATTGAGTCAGGGGGGCTGAATACTTTTGCACACCGCACTTTTCAGTTTTTTATTTGTAAAATTTTTTAAAATCATGTATAATTTTCTTTGTACTTCACAATTGTGTGCCACTTTGTGTTGGTCTTTCACATAAAATTCCAATAAAATATATTTATGTTTGTGGTCGAAACGTGACAAAATGTGGAAAAGTTCAAGGGGTATGAATACTTTTGCAAGCCACTGTATGCTAAGCAGGAGAGGGTTGTTCTTTTTTGGATTCCCTCTGTCCTGGAGCTGTCCCCTGACTAGGGCAAAGTAGCCTGCCGCTTTTAATTTTCCATCTGAGGCCATTTTGGGTTCAGGCACATAGTATGGGCCTGTACTATACCAGACGAAATCCCAGGTTGGGCACCACCTCCCGATTGTCGGTTGCTGTCCCGGCATTCCACAGAGGTATACACTACCGTTCAAAAGTTTGGGATCACCCAAACAATTTTGTGTTTTCCATGAAAAGTCACACTTATTCACCACCATATGTTGTGAAATGAATAGGAAATAGAGTCAAGACATTGACAAGGTTAGAAATAATGATTTGTATTTGAAATAAGATTTTTTTTACATCAAACTTTGCTTTCGTCAAAGAATCCTCCATTTGCAGCAATTACAGCATTGCAGACCTTTGGCATTCTAGCTGTTAATTTGTTGAGGTAATCTGGAGAAATTGCACCCCACGCTTCCAGAAGCAGCTCCCACAAGTTGGATTGGTTGGATTGGTTGGATGGGCACTTCTTGCGTACCATACGGTCAAGCTGCTCCCACAACAGCTCAATGGGGTTCAGATCTGGTGACTGCGCTGGCCACTCCATTACCGATAGAATACCAGCTGCCTGCTTCTGCTCTAAATAGTTCTTGCACAATTTGGAGGTGTGTTTAGGGTCATTGTCCTGTTGTAGGATGAAATTGGCTCCAATCAAGCGCTGTCCACTGGGTATGGCATGGCGTTGCAAAATGGAGTGATAGCCTTCCTTATTCAGAATCCCTTTTACCCTGTACAAATCTCCCACCTTACCAGCACCAAAGCAACCCCAGACCATCACATTACCTCCACCATGCTTAACAGATGGCGTCAGGCATTCTTCCAGCATCTTTTCATTTGTTCTGCGTCTCACAAACGTTCTTCTTTGTGATCCAAACACCTCAAACTTGGATTCATCCGTCCACAACACTTTTTTCCAGTCTTCCTCTGTCCAATGTCTGTGTTCTTTTGCCCATCTTAATCTTTTTCTTTTATTGGTCAGTCTCAGATATGGCTTTTTCTTTGCCACTCTGCCCTGAAGCCCAGAATCCCGCAGCCACCTCTTCACTGTAGATGTTGACACTGGTGTTTTGCGGGTACTATTTAATGAAGATGCCAGTTGGGGACCTGTGAGGCGTCTGTTTCTCAAACTAGAGACTCTAATGTACTTATCTTCTTGCTCAGTTGTGCAACACGGCCTCCCACTTCTTTTTCTACTCTGGTTAGAGCCTGTTTGTGCTGTCCTCTGAAGGGAGTAGTACACACCGGTGTAGGAAATCTTCAATTTCTTAGCAATTTCTCGCATGGAATAGCCTTCATTTCTAAGAACAAGAATAGACTGTCGAGTTTCAGATGAAAGTTCTCTTTTTCTGGCCATTTTGAGCATTTAATTGACCCCACAAATGTGATGCTCCAGAAACTCAATCTGCTCAAAGGAAGGTCAGTTTTGTAGCTTCTGTAACGAGCTAAACTGTTTTCAGATGTGTGAACATGATTGCACAAGGGTTTTCTAATCATCAATTAGCCTTCTGAGCCAATGAGCAAACACATTGTACCATTAGAACACTGGAGTGATAGTTGCTTGAAATGGGCCTCTATACACCTATGTAGATATTGCACCAAAAACCAGACATTTGCAGCTAGAATAGTCATTTACCACATTAGCAATGTATAGAGTGTATTTCTTTAAAGTTAAGACTAGTTTAAAGTTATCTTCATTGAACAGTACAGTGCTTTTCCTTCAAAAATATGGACATTTCAATGTGATCCCAAACTTTTGAACGGTAGTGTATGTCATAACCTCTCCGTGCCTGGGGATTCCTCCCACAGTTAATTACATCGCATAGGTCGAATTGGAAAGTATAGCTTTTTCCTGTAGTATAATTTAGTTCTATTCCCCCGTAAATTGATAAACATTTGTCCCTTAGAGCTGTGTTGGCTGCTCTTTTAGTTATGTGGTTGTGTAATTGGGTCAGATTGGTATCGTTAGCAATATCAGTTAGTGGGGTTCCAGTTCTCTTAATATGAATTGACTCTAGGTTAGATCGTTCTCGTGAGGCCTGAGCCATTTTCCACCACAACGGTGGTCCTGCTATCATCAGTGAGAGACACCATAGGGTGATCAGTCCTTGGAGTCTGTCACATCCGAGTAGCCTAAATGGATTTCCTGTCTCATGTCTAGGTCTCGTCGGGGTTGTCATAGTCACTGTCGAGGTCCTTCAGGTTTTTTCTGATGTCAGTCAGTGTCCGCTCGGTCGGAGCGTCTGTCTTGCAGCAATGAATCTTATGCCACCAGTTGCTTAGTCTGCCTGGTTGCAACCAGACTTTCAGGGAGTAGTCAGTAGCTTGGGCCACTTGGAATGGTCCAAGCCAACGTGGTTCACTCCAATTCCTTCGGTGTTGTTTTCTCAACACCCATTCCCCTATTTCCACCGGTGGTGGGACGACGTCGTCTGGATCATGCAGAAGTGCTCCCTGTACCTGTGAGGACAAACACTTCACCGCTATGTTAAGCATTGTTACATAATCACCAATCTCTTCTCTTTGTCCTGTAGGAGTGTGTTCGTCTGCGGTAGGGCAAGTGGTAAATGGGCATGGCATTTTCCTACCCGTTAGCACCTCATGAGGGGTTAACCCATGTGCTGCATTTGGTTGGGTTCTCATGTTGAACAGTACCAATGGTATGGCGTCTAACCATTTCAGGCTTAGTTTGCTACATAATTTTCCCAATTGTTCCTTGATTGTCCTATTTGCTCTTTCCACCAGTCCCTGAGAGGCAGGGTGATAGAACGAGCCGTATTTGTGTTTGATCCCAAACATTTCCTCAACCTTCTGAAGGTCCTCACTTGTGAAGTGGGCACCATTATCTGATCTGATGGTTCTTGGCAACCCATATCTGGGTACGAGTTCTTTAACCAGCCATTTAATCACTTCCTGTGCTTTTTCTGTTTTGGTCGGGATTGCCTCTACCCAGCGGAAGAATGTGTCCACTGCCACTAGGATGTATCTAAATCCTCTGACCCTGTTGTCTACACCCATATCAGTAAAATCTATGACTACATCTGACCATGGGTAGGATGGGACCAGGAAGCCCCCTTGTCCTGTCTTCAATGTCTGTTTGGGGTTATACTTCAAACATATTGCGCAGGTCTGTACAAAATATTTACACACGTCCTTCATGTATGGATGCCACCATTGCTGTTCTATCAGAGCCCTGATTCTGGTGTGCGACGGGTGGCCCCTACTATGGGCTTCTTGGCATAGGATACTTAGTAATCCGGCCGGAGCTACTATCCGTCCTGATTGGCTTCTCCATAGTTCGTCCTTCGGAGACTTAGTTGCACCCTTCTCTAGCCACATTTGTTTTTCAGAGGGGGAGGCCTGTGTTTGAAGATCCATGATATCGGGTTTCCCTCTTCTGGGGTTCTCTGGGTTTTCTACTTTTGATTTTCCCTGCATCATCTGTTTTCCTGTCTCGTATCCTACTATTTCCTTGGCTGCCCTATCTGTCTCATTATTTCCTTGTGCTATCTCCCCCTCACCCTTTTGGTGTCCTGCGCATTTGACAATGGCTACCTGAGAGGGCAGTTTGAGTACTTCTGCTAGTTCCCTTACTTCATCCTGATGTTTGACTGGTTTTCCTATAGAATTCTGGAAATCGTTCCTGAGCCAGGCGGTCAGATCAGTATTTGCTGCTCGAGTTACATAGGCCGAGTCTGTGTAAATGGTCACTTTTAATCCGTGTGCCAATTTGCATGCCTCTATTACCGCTTTTAGTTCTGCTAGCTGGGCTGAGCCAAATTGTAGTACCCCCAAGGAAACCGTTCTCCATCCTTGTGTATTTTCCCTAGTTACTACTGCATATGCCGCTACTATTTTGCCCTTTTCCCAGTCGTGGTGGCTGTGACCATCCGTGTAGAGTACCATGTCTGGGTATTGGAGTGGAGTTTTGGACATATTGGGATATTTGTTGTTTTCAATTCTTGTGGCTGCCTCGCAGTCATGTGGGGCACCATTCAGCATGTCTGCTGCCATGTTGGAGGAGGTAGTGACATGGTGTAAGTGGGTTTGTTCTAGGATTTCCTGCAGTTTTTTTGTCCTGTTTGGTGTTAAGCTGAACATTTGACTAGTTATAAAACTGGTCACGGCATGGTCTGAGTGGATATATACATGTTGGCCCATTGTTAGGTGTGCCGTATGTTTTACTGCCGTGGCAATGGCGCAGATGCCTTTTATGCAAGTTGGTGCACCCTTTTCTGTGCCATCCAACGAGGAACTATGGTACATCAAGACTCTCCTCCCTTCAGTGCCTTTCTGATGCAGAACGGCACTGACAAACCCGTGTCTTTCATGAACATCCAGATGGAACGGTTTGGAGTGGTCTGGGCATGCAAGCTCAGAGCACTCAAGCAACTCTTGTTTGATTGTAATGAATGCCTGCTCTGCTTCAAGGGTCCAAACTTACTTTGCCGTATAGTTGGTCATGCCTGCTGTTTTAATCAGTAGTCGAAGGGGGAACACTGTTTCAGTGAATCCCGGGACAAAGTTTTTGCTATAATTAATCAGTCCCAGGAAGCTCATCATCTGCTTTACAGTTTCTGGTTTTGGGTGTTGCAAAATGCTGGCGTGATGTGAATCGGTAATGCCCAAACCTTTATAGCTCACTATCCATCCCAGGAAGGTGACCCTGGGGCGCGTTAGCTGTAGTTTGTTCTGGGAGACCTTAAATCTCTGTTCCCCTAGCCACATGAGCAGGTCGATGGAGGCCTCAGCGGTGGATTTCTCTGTGGAACCTGCTATTAGGATATCGTCTACATATTGAAGTATGGTGATATCAGGGGGTGTCTGGTAGTTCTTTAGCAAGTTTCTCATTACTTGATTTAATAATGAGGGGCTATCATTCAAGCCTTGTGGCAGCCTGGTGTAGGTGTATTTTTGGCCTTTGTAGGTAAAGGCAAATAGTTCTTGACACTCTTTTGTAATAAGCACGCAGAAGAATGCGTTGGACAAGTCCAAGGCCGTGAACCAGGTATGTTTGGCTTCAGTGTTGGCCAGCATAGTGTATGGATTGGGTGTGTTGAACGCTGATACTGCTAACTGCTGATTTATGGCGCGAAGGTCATGCACAAGTCAATAGTCGGCTTTGCTTGGTTTTTCGACAGGGTTCAGAGGTGTATTGAAAGGCGTACTGCATGGTGTTAGTACTCCTGCATCAAGCAGGCCCTTGATTGTTCCTCAGATCCCCTCTGTCTTCTCTACGCTCAGGGGGTATTTAGGGACATGTACTACCTCATTTGTCTTTAGGGTTAGGTGTACTGATTTGATTTTGGTGCAGAGCCCCGCATCCATGGGGCCTGTGGACCATACTCGTCGTGGGACCATGTCCAATAGGTTTTTAGCCAGTTTGGAGTCAGTGTTCTCCCGCCCATGTGTTCATTCCAAAACCCTGTGTTCTAGGTTGACCGGTGTTGAGGAGAGCTGTGATATTTTATACATGTTGATTAACTTGTTGTATTGCAAAAGGGGATTACATGTGGGCTCCCAGGTATCTGATTCTCTACCTTGTTTTACCATGGGTCCCAAATTCTTTGCCTCTCCGCCTCTCGCAATCATCAAGGTGACATGAGGTACCATTTCTGGTGCTAACATATTAAGCGGTTGTAGGCCTTCTGGTAGGTCTACAGCTACTGCCGCCCCCTCTTTACCGATATTATGTCTGTGAGTGTTATCCAGGGAATAGCGGTATGCTCGTGCTCCAGGACAGCTAGGTCCCATTCAAAACCATACGCCGCCACCTCCTCTTCTTCTTCTGGCAGCATATGGTAATTGAATGTGCAGTGAGCAGGGTCTATAGGCACTGCATAGGGTCTGAGGCCTTCTATCCATTTCCTCCACCTGGAGAAAGCATCGTACAAGGGGTTGCTGTGTGGATGTCTTAATCTTCCCCACCAAACCATGGCAGAGGCGGCGGGGTCACAGTCAATTGCTCTTTGCATCATGCATCTAGTGATTTGCCCAGCCAGGAATATCACATTGGTATAGTAAGTATTGCATACTATGGTTGCGCCTATCTGGCCCAGGATATCCCTAGCAAGTAGATTGATGGGGCATGCTTTAGCCATAAGAAATTGATGGGTGAATTGGTGGTTTTTCCATTTGCATTCAAGTGGGGTGGTGAAGGGGCACCTCGCAGTGTTGCCCGAGAACCCAACGACCGAGGTATAGTCGTCTGACAGGGGGAAGTGTCCTGTAACTGTGCTATTCCATGCACCGGTGTCAATCATAAATTCTACAGGCTTTCCATTCACTGAGATGGTGGCCATAGGTTCGGGAAACTTCTGTTGGTTCGCGGCACCCCTATGGCATCATATTTGAATTTGGGGGGTTGTGTGGCCCCTGATAAGACGACGGTTGGCCCGAGTTGAAATTATATCCCCCTCTTTGTCCTCCCCTACCCCTATATTGGCTTCTGCCTCTTCCTCTTGGCACACCCCGATTGTGACCATATTGTCTTTGCCCGTATTGTTCTTGTTGTCTATGGGGCAGGGTATATGTGGGAGGCGGCCCTAAGCCATCTCCATAGGGGCAATTCCTAGCCCAATGGTCAGGTGATCCGCACGTGAAACACCCAGACTGCTGCCACCCCCATAGGTTATTGCTATTGTGCCCTCCGCCTGACCCTTGGTAACATTGTAAGTGGTGCTGTTCACTTTTTTCGGTCTGCTCCATATTCTGACCTGCCTTCTGCTTACTTTTCCTATTGTCATTCAGGTCCTTTCGTTCCCTCTCAAGCTGTGTCTTGGTGAGCTGTAGCTGCAGTTCCATTAGTTTATCTGCCTTGTTTTCCTCCCCCTTTTTCCTGCTATCTATGTCGTGCTCTACATGGCTCTGCCATAGGTTGAACTCCATTTGCGGCAGGCTGACTGTTCCTAGTAGTTTTTGTCTAATATCCTTGGGTAATGACGACTCAACGGTGCTCCGATATACCTTTTCTAAGGCCCCCATTATGGCTTCACCTGTCTTTTCCCTCCACAGCCTGGCTGTCCGTTTCAGATATTCGACCCCAGTCTCACCTTTTATCATGGGCAGACTTGTGAGTTCTGCACTGCTAACTTTAGTGGGATACATTAATCTTAACTCTCGCCAGAGTTCTCTTACATGTAAGGACAAATTTACTTCATTTGGTACCTCTGAGGTTCCTGCCCTCTGCTCTAACTCCCGGAGTTCCGTTATGCTGAGGGAGGTCCCAGCACATTTCCTAAAGTCGCCCAGAGCCAGGGTGGGGCCTTTGGCCATTTCTATAAATTGGTTTATCCACCCTGCTCCACCATCCTGTATTCTAGGTAATTTGTTTTCAATCTGCTTCATGCCTAGCTGGCTAAAGGGATTGTACGTCACCTGGGCCTGTCCTCCCTGTCCTCTGGTGGTGAGCAGGGGGAACTGCCCATTGGGGGACTTATGTTTTCTTTTTGATCTGGGATGGGGTTCTATGGTCAGATCATATGAGGAGCAGCCCCTTTTGTCCTGTGCGGCCATCCTTGCTGATTGTTCTGTTTGAGTTTCTTCTTCTGAATCACTTGTGTCATCCCCACTGTTACTATCTACTTTTAGGCCAAATTTCTTTGTCCTAGTCTTAGTTTTAGTTGCTGCTTCTTGCTTTATCTTCTTTCCCACATCCATCCCTTTACACTCTTCATCCCCTCTATACCTAGTGTCTGGTTTTTGCATTACATTCTCCTTCTTGTCCTCTGACTCTTCAGTATGTCCTTCTAAGCTACTAGCACATGACAGTCCTCCTCTCTCTTGTTCTTGGGCGGCCATTTCCCTAAGCGCTATTATTTCTTTTTTTGTTTTTTCCTCTATCTCGTGCATGTGTGCGCTAAGTTCTGTGAGTCTGTCCTCTAGTTCTGTCTGGGTAACGGGGGCTTCTCCTGCGTTGTCTGGGGCGATGCTTACACCTATGACCCCGCCTTTAATGGCCATTAGAGGGGCCTGTATATCTTGTACTGTGCCCTGGGGTCGTGTTTTGACGCCGAGGGTGTTTCTAAGAACGGGTTGTGACTATATGGTGGAGGGGCAGTGGGTTGGGTTTCTATAGTTGGGTAAAGATGTTCCCCTAGTTTGGACCCCCTTTTTTCAGCTTCTTCCTCCTTTACTTTGGTTGCTTTATCCTGCTCTTTCTGGATTTCTGCTTTGTTTCTGGCTGAGTTGGTTTCGGCGTTTTCGGCATAGTCTGTAACATTTCGAAAAACCAGAGGGCCATGGTGGCCTGTCTGTCTGCCTCTCGTTCTGCTTTTTGTATCTGTGATTTCTTTGTTAGACATCCCGTCTGTCCAACTTTTTCTTCCACCTTAGCCGCTTTAACGCAGGCTTGTGCCTCATATTGTTCTAGTAGTTGTGCGCTGGGTGGTGGATCAGTCCATGCCCCTAGCAGGCCTTCTTCCTGCATTTCATGTGCCCATGCCACTATTTTCTTTGCCAATTTCTTTCTTTCTCCGGGCAGAGTCCTGTATGCTCTTAACATTAGGGCTTTGTGCAGGACCCTGCCTAATGTGTGATGGGGTAGTTTTTGCCTGTCATCTATCACTGCTTTAGTTTTATCAGACATTTTCAAGACACACTTTGTTCACATACACTGATGCGCCAACCAAGTGGACTCTAGGTCCGGGGGAGGGCGGGGAACTCAGCCACGGAAGAGGTTGGGGCCCCGTCGGGTCACCCAATGTCAACCGCCGGTTCTTTGATCACTCGAGCGAGAACGATACAGCAGGCTTCTACCCACACGGGGCGGCTGTACCTTCACTTCAAATCTCGCTCAGGTATCACTCCCCGAGTGTCCCCTTTTACTCTGGAGGCGCTATACAGTGTTCTAGGTCCCTGACCTTATCTCATACAGTGTTCTAGGTCCCTGACCTTATCCCTTATATTCTGCTAGGCCCTCCCCAATTGACAAGCAAACACACTGGTTTCGGAGCCTGGTGTGTGTGTTTTTTTTTAAACCTCCACACAGGCAAAAAAGTCTCGTAAACCAGGAAACCACCCCAGTTTGTGAAAAACAACAAATCTTTCCCTGTGTCCTTATTCTTTCTCTTACTTATTTCTTCCTAAATTTGCGACAACTCTCCATTTTTACAGGAAAGAAAAAGACGGTCCCAGACTCGTTCTTTTGATTACGTCTTATTTTGTTCAAATGATTTTGCTGTCCAATTAAGTTTTTCCTAAATTTGCGACAACTCTCTGTTTTTACAGGAGAGAAAGATGGTCCCAGACTCATACTTTTAATTACGTCTTATTTTGTCCAAATGGTTTTGTTGCATTAAACTAGGACACTTATTTTCTTTCCCTCGTGGTGTTTCTCTATGTGTTTTAAACATTACATGTGAAACACATTCATTGCATGGTATGCCACAATACAATTATATTTTCTCATACTTTTTAGTAGGGACTTTTCTCCTCCATCTCCCCCTCTCCATCCAATTTGCAAATGGACTGGGGTCCGGCAGAATTATTATAGAAAAGGTATTCTGCTTACCTTAGTTACAGAGCTCCTGCAGCTTGGATGGAGAGTTGGCGACGGTTGGCTGTAGTCCCAGAGTGTGTCGAATTGTCCGTCGAGCCAGAATCCGGGTCACGGCACCAATTGTTGAGTCTTATCTTTTGCAAAAGGCTCGCCCAGTTCTTTGATTCAGGTCGACATAGGCAAATGAGAAGTCAGACGGCTTCTTGCTGGTTCATGATGTTTTATTTGGCACACAACAAATAGTTCACAGGTAATGCTGCAGCGCTGGAGACGTACCCTCGGTGCAACCGGGAGTCGTCTGCCAAATAGTGGAAGAACATAATCTTAAATACTAAAACAACAAGGCGTGGTGCTTTTCGGAGACAGGCGTGATCTTCTTCTTCTTGGTTTCCTTTCGTGACTGTCGGTCCCGTTTCCCTCATGTTGTCTTGCAGGTGTAGCACGTGTCTTAATCAGATTTATGTGCATAGCATTCCTGCTTCAAGGCCATCCTAATGAGGTTGGTGCACATAGTGCTTCTACTCCAAGGCCGTCTCTATCAGGCCGGCGTACAATGTTCCTACTCTCAGGCCCAGCTCCTTTACCTCTTCTCTCCAGTGCATACCTCCACCTCTCCAGGCTCTCCTCAACCTGCACCCTACTCTCGGTACAGATCACAATATCATCCGCGAACATCATCGTCCATGGAGACTCCTGCCTGATCTTGTCCGTCAACCTGTCCATCACCATTGCAAACAAGAAAGGGCTCAGAGCCGATCCTTGATTTAATCCCAGCTCCAACTTGAACCCATCTTTCATTCCAACCACACACCTCACCTTTGTCACACTTCCCTCATACATATCCTGCACCACTCCTACATACTTCTCTGCAACTCTCGACTTCCTCATACAATACCACACCTCCTCTCTCGGAGCCCTGTCGTATGCTTTCTCTAAATCTACAAAGACATAATGCAACTCTTTCTGACCTTCTCTATACTTCTCAATCAACATTCTCAAAGCAAAACATCACATCTGTGGTGCTCTTTCATGGCATGAAACCATACTGCTGCTCGCTAATCATCACCTCTCCCCTTAACCTTGCTGCTATTACTCTTTCCCATATCTTCATGCTGTGGCTGATCAACTTTATACATCTGTAGTTGCTGCAGTTCTGCACATCACCCTTGTTCTTGAAAACAGGTAGCAGTATGCTTCTTCTCCACTCCTCAGGCACCCTCTCACTTTCCAAGATTGTGTTAAACAATCTAGTTAAAAACCCCACTGCCATCTCTCCTAAACATCTCCATGCCTCTACAGGTATGTCATCAGGGCCAACTGCCCTTCCACTCTTCATCCTCTTCATAGCTGCCCTCACTTCCTCCTTGCTAATCCACTGTACTTCCTGATTCACTATCCCCACATCATCCTACCTTCTCTCTCTCTCATTTTCTTCATTCATCAGCCCCTCAAAGTACTCCTTCCACCTTCTCAACACACTCTCCTCACTTGTCAGCACATTTCCATCTCTATCCTTGATCGCCCTAACTTGCTGCACATCCTTCACAGCTCTGTCCTTCTGTCTAGCCAATCGTTACAAGTCCTTTTCTCCTTCTTTAGTGGCTAACCTGTCATACAACTCACCATACACCTTTTCCTTTGCCACCTCTATCTTCACTTTACGCTGCATCTCCTTGTACTCCTGTCTACTTTCTTCATATCTCTGACTATCCCACTTCTTCTTTGCCAACCTCTTCCTCTGTATACTTTGCTGTACCTCCTCATTCCACCACCAAGTCTGCTTGTCTTCCTTCCTCTGTCCTGATGACACACCAAGTACCTTCCTAGCTGTCTCCTTCACTATTTCTGCAGTGGTTGCCCAGCCATCTGGCAACTCTTCACTACCACCCAGTGCCTGTCTTAACTCCTGCCTGAACTCCACACAACAGCCTTCCTTCTTCAACTTCCACCATTTGATCTTCGGCTGTGCCTTCACTCGCTTCCTCGTCTTGGTCTCCAAAGTCATCCTACAGACCACCATCCGATGCTGCCTAGCTATGTTCTCCCCTGTCACCACCTTGCAGTCTCCAATCCCTTTTAGATCATGCCTTCTACATAAGATATAGTCCACCTGTGTGCACTTTCCTCCACTCTTGTATGTCACCCTGTGTTCCTCCCAATTCTTGAAATATGTATTAACCTCAGCCATTTCCATCCTTTTCGCAAAATCGACCACCATCTGTCCTTCAACATTTCTCTTCTTGACTCCATACCTTCCCATCACTTCCTCATCACCCCTGTTCCCTTCACCAACATGTCCATTGAAGTCCGCTCCAATCACCACTCTCTCCTCCTTGGGTACCCTCTCCACCACGTCGTCCAACTCACTCCAGAATTCTTCTTTCTCGTCCATCTCACACCCAACTTGCGGGGCATATGCGCTGATAACATTCAGCAATACACCTTCGATTTCCAGCTTCATACTCATCACTCTGTCTGACACTCTCTTCACCTCCAGCACGCTCTTGACATACTCTTCCCTCAAAATTACCCCTACCCCATTTCTCCTCCCATTCACACCATGGTAGAAGAGTTTGAACCCACCTCCGATACTCCTGGCCTTACTCCCCTTCCACCTGGTCTCTTGCACACACAGTATTCCTACCTTTCTTCTCTCCATCATATCAGCCAGCTCTCTCCCTTTACCGGTCATAGTGCCAACATTCAAAGTTCCGACTCTCACCTCCACACTCTTACCCTTCCTCCTCTCTCGCTTCCTCTGGACATGCCTTCCCCCTCTCCTCCTTCGCCCAACAGTAGCATAGTTTCCACCAGCGCCCTGCTGGTTAACAGTACCGGTGGCGGTCGTTGGTAACCCGGGGCTCGACTGATCTGGTATGGAAATCTTATTTGTGATGCGCATATTTGATTTGGCAAAGATTTTACGCCGGATGCCCTTCCTGACGCAACCCTCCCGATTTGTCCGGGCCTGGGACCGGCACTAAGAATGCACTGGCTTGTGCATCCTCAGTGGCTTGGTTGGAGTCAGGACAGTTACATGAAGAAAAACAACGATCAGTATAATCAAGATGGTTGCAGCTTGTCAGCGGTGCTTAGTACCTCACTGGAATCAGGACGATTACATGAAGAAAAACAACCATCAATATATAATCAAGGGGACTTCCACCTGGGCTTGTAATTTTTCTCCCAAGAGAGATGCTCACATTTACAAAAAACTCATTAAGCTTACATGCAGTCTCATATTAGTCAGTCATGGTTTCCCTCCGTCAGAGAAGTAAGATGGAGTTTTTAACGAAGGTTTCTTGTTGTTTAGCAGTGGGTTTACAACTGACCAAGTTTCTGTGACATTACTAGAAGACTCCTTGAATTTTTCGCTGAAGTATTTTTTTAAGCTATTCTAAGGAGGTGATTAAATGTATTTTTATATAATTTGTACTTCCTTTGGTTCGAGGGCGTAGGATTTGATAGGAATTTTTTATATAGTCGTTTTTTTTTCCCTTGAGGACTTGTGCAACCCAGGGGTGAACCATGGTCTACACGAGTCCTGGCTTTTGGATTGTGTTGCTGTGACTAATGGAAAAAATGTATTGAAAACAGAATTAAAGGATTGATTAAAGGCTTTGTAGGCACAGTTTGCATCAGTCTGAGTGTACACATTCTCCCAGCGTACACCATTAAGTAGATTTTTGAAACTGGTCATACTTCTTTTGTTAAACTTCCGATAAGTCACTTTGCCATCAGATTGTTTGTCTTTTTCTCTTCCAGCAAGGTAAACTGGAAGACTGGGAAGTAGTCTGAGATATCAGTATACAGTATACCCCATCGAAGCACTTTATTCAGTGGATTTGTAAATATATTATGTATTAATGTGGCAACCCAGCCACTGAGGATGCACAAGCCAGTGCATCCTTAGTGCCAGTCCCAAGCCCGGACAAATGGGGAGGGTTGCGTCAGGAAGGGCATCCGGCGTAAAATCTTTGCCAAATCAAATATGCGGATCATAAATAAGACTTACATACCGGATCGGTCGAGGCCCGGGTTACCAACGACCGCCACCGGTACTATTAACCAGCAGGGTGTCGGTGGAAACTATGCTACTGTTGGGCGAAGGAGAAGGAGAGGAGGAAAGCATGTCCAGAGGCAGCTAGAGAGGAGGAAGGGTAGGCATGTGGAGGTGAGAGTTGGAACTTTGAATGTTGGCACTATGACTGGTAAAGGGAGAGAGCTGGCTGACATGATGGAAAGAAGAAAGGTAGGCATACTGTGTGTGCAAGAGACCAGGTGGAAGGGGAGTAAGGCCAGGAGTATCGGAGGTGGGTTCAAACTCTTCTACCATGGTGTGAATGGGAGGAGAAATGGGGTAGGGGTAATTCTGAAGGAAGAGTATGTCAAGGGCGTGCTGGAGGTGAAGAGAGTGTCAGACAGAGTGATGAGTATGAAGCTGGAAATTGAAGGTTTATTGCTGAATGTTATCAGCGCATATGCCCCGCAAGTTGGGTGTGAGATGGATGAAAAAGAAGAATTCTGGAATGAGTTGGACGACATGGTGGAGAGGGTACCCAAGGAGGAGAGAGTGGTGATTGGAGCGGACTTCAATGGACATGTTGGTGAAGGGAACAGAGGTGATGAGGAGGTGATGGGAAAGTATGGAGTCAAGAAGAGAAATGTGGAAGGACAGATGGTGGTCGATTTTGCGAAAAGGATGGAAATGGCTGTGGTGAATACATATTTCAAGAAGAGGGAGGAACACAGGGTGACGTACAAGAGTGGAGGAAAGTGCACACAGGTGGACTATATCTTATGTAGAAGGCACCATCTAAAAGGGATTGGAGACTGCAAGGTGGTGACAGGGGAGAGCGTAGCCAGGCAGCATCGGATGGTGGTCTGTAGGATGACTTTGGAGACCAAGAAGAGGAAGCGAGTGAAGACACAGCCGAAGATTAAATGGTGGAAGTTGAAGAAGGAAGACTGTTGTGTGGAGTTCAGGCAGGAGTTAAGACAGGCACTGGGTGGTAGTGAAGAGTTGCCAGATGGCTGGAAAACCACTGCAGAAATAGTGAGGGAGACAGCTAGGAAGGTACTTGGTATGTCATCAGGACAGAGGAAGGAAGACAAGGAGACTTGGTGGTGGAATGAGGAAGTACAGCAAATTATACAGAGGAAAAGGTTGGCAAAGAAGAAGTGGGATAGTCAGAGAGATGAAGAAAGTAGACAGGAGTACAAGGAGATGCAGCGTAAAGCAAAGAGAGAGGTGGTGAAGGCAAAGGAAAAGGCGTATGGTGAGTTGTATGACAGGTTAGACACTAAGGAAGGAGAAAAGGACTTGTACCGATTGGCTAGACAGAGGGACCAAGCTGCAAAGGATGTGCAGCAAGTTAGGGCGATCAAGGATAGAGATGGAAATGTGCTGACAAGCGAGGAGAGTGTGCTAAGAAGGTGGAAGGAATACTTTGAGGGGCTGATGAATGAAGAAAATGAGAGAGAGAGAAGGTTGGATGATGTAGGGATAGTGAATCAGGAAGTTCAGCGGATTAGCAAGGAGGAAGTGAGGGCAGCTATGAAGAGGATGAAGAATGGAAAGGCAGTTGGTCCTGATGACATACCTGTGGAGGCATGGAGATGTTTAGGAGAGATGGCAGTGGAGTTTCTAACTAGATTGTTTAACACAATCCTGGAAAGTGAGAGGATGCCTGAGGAGTGGAGAAGAAGCATACTGGTACCGATTTTCAAGAACAAGGGCGATGTGCAGAACTGTAACAACTACAGAGGTATAAAGTTGATCAGCCACAGCATGAAGATTTGGGAAAGAGTAATAGAAGCTAGGTTAAGAGGAGAGGTGACGATCAGCGAGCAGCAGTATGGTTTCATGCCACGAAAGAGCACCACAGATGCGATGTTTGCTTTGAGAATGTTGATTGAGAAGTATAGAGAAGGCCAGAAAGAGTTGCATTGTGTCTTTGTAGATTTAGAGAAAGCTTATGACAGAGTGCCGAGAGAGGAGGTGTGGTATTGTATGAGGAAGTCAGGAGTTGCAGAGAAGTATGTAGGAGTGGTGCAGGATACGTATGAGGGAAGTGTGACAATGGTGAGGTGTGCGGTTGGAATGACAGATGGGTTCAAGGTGGAGGTGGGATTACATCAAGGATCGGCTCTTAGCCCTTTCTTGTTTGCAATGGTGATGGACAGGTTGACGGACAAGATCAGGCAGGAGTCTCCATGGACGATGATGTTCGCGGATGACATTGTGATCTGTAGCGAGAGTAGGGTGCAGGTCGAGGAGAGCCTGGAGAGGTGGAGGTATGCACTAGAGAGAAGAGGAATGAAAGTCAGTAGGAGCAAGACGGAATACCTATGCGTGAATGAGAGAGAGGACAGTGGAATGGTCAGGATGCAAGGAGTGGAGGTGACAAAGGCATCTGAGTTTAAATACTTGGGGTCAACTGTCCAAAGTAACGGGGAGTGCAGTAGAGAGGTGAAAAAGAGAGTGCAGGCAGGTTGGAGTGGGTGGAGAAGTGTGTCAGGAGTGATTTGCGACAGAAGGGTACCAGCAAGAGTTAAAGGGAAAGTTTACAAGATGGTGTGAGACCAGCTATGTTATATGGTTTGGAGACAGTGGCACTGACGAAAAGACAGGAGGCGGAGCTGGAGGTGGCAGAGTTGAAGATGCTAAGATTTTCACTGGGAGTAACGAAGAAGGACAGGATTAGGAACGATTATATTAGAGGGACCGCTCAGGTTGGACGGTTTGGAGACAAAGCAAGAGAGGCAAGATTGAGATGGCTTGGACATGTGTGGAGGAGAGATGCTGAGTATATTGGGAGAAGGATGCTGAATATGGAGCTGCCAGGGAAGAGGAGAAGAGGAAGGCCAAAGAGGAGGTTTATGGATGTGGTGAGGGAAGACATGCAGGTGGCTGATGTGACAGAGGAAGACGCAGAAGACAGGAAGAAATGGAAACGGATGATCCGCTGTGGCGACCCCTAACGGGAGCAGCCGAAAGTAGTAGTAGATTATGTATTAATGTGGCAGATTTGTCAGTCACTCTCGTGGGTTTATGGGTAATAGGATAAAATAGTTTGCATATAAATGATTTAGAAAGTCCTGAGTTGATGAGTGTGTTTCACTTTTAAAGAGATTGATATTATAATCATCGAGGATACAACATCTTGTTTCCTTTGCTTATTTTGGTCCAGTGTATTTGCCATACTGTCATTAAAGTTGTCGGTGTCAGTATCTGGTGGTCGACATGCACAGCCAACGATCATTATTTTGCCATTGCTGGGCAAGGTTATTTGGTTGAAGATGGATTCTATATCCTCCCCCTCTGCAGGAAGTGACAAATCTGCTCTCTGTATGTAATCACAGTCCCTTCGGATGTAAATGACTAACCTGCCTCAAGCTTTCTCTTCTCTGGTAGAATGAGCTGAGTTCTACTGGGGGAGCTCATATAGACTTATTGTGTCTTCAGAAAGCCATGTTTCTGTTAGTACAATAATCGAGATGCTATGATTCAAGGCTGTTAAGAAATGAGAAAGGTGATGGTAATTTTTTGAGAGGCTCCGGGTATTGAGATGGAAAGCAGAAAACAAGTGAGATTTTGATGGGAGCGTTCTAACTAGTTCACCAAACTGTTTCTCATTGTAACACCTGCAGGGCTCATTCATTAGAGTTACAGTTCATATCAGGGTCTAGATCACCTAGGGCTGTATTGGCCACCTCCTTGTTGAGCTCAAATAGACTGAAAACCATATTTTCAAAAGAAGGACCGTTGTATTTACCATTCTGAAATGAGAGAGAAACCATATTGTTGTCATCGATATCATAAAATGGGAAGAGAGTTACACATGCATCACAGGTCCATGATTCCAAAAGCCTAGTATTTGTTTTGGAAACAGATGAACACTGTAAGTGAAACATGTTTTTGCATAGGCCACAGGTGATGGTTTGGGATTTCACATTTCTTTGGCATTTAGGACAGACGTTATTTACCTTCAGAGCTGTTGACATGGTTAAAGAAAGAAAAAATAAAGATAAAAACAGGTGGTCTTACCACCTATGGGTCCAGATTGGTGTGTCTAAGTAGTTATGTTAGTTCGAGGTGAAAGTAACTGGAGAGGGGGGTACATTGGATCTGTTAGGACTGGGCCTGGATTGTCTTTTCCTTCTCTGTGGGGGGTGGGTGATCAGCTGATCGTACTTCAAGTAGGCAATGAGACCACTATGCCAAGCTGCCCACATCTGAGGCAGAAGAGCCTTCTTTCTTTCACGAACCTGAGCAGAGAAGTCCTCATTTATAAATATACCGTGTTTTTGAGTTCTTTGGCGTTTTTGAGTACGGAGGCTCTGTCCTTGTAGTTAAGAAATGTAACTACAATGGGCCGATGTCTTCTGGCGGTGGTGTCAGGCTTGCCCGTGCAATGCGCTCTTTAGGTGGTCATGGCTCCGTCGTGCAGCTTCAGTTTGGTGGCGATCAGGTTGCGTGACTTTTCCCCAGAGTCGTCCCAGGTTTCCCGCATGGACTGCTCAATGCCATGTGTAACCCATGTATTTTCCCCCTACATACAAAGGGTTAATATCCCCTTGTATTATTTCCCATGATTTTACTTATTTACTTGTAATACCCCCTATCGCCAATAGAGGGCGCAGCAGACCACATGTGTAGGTCACTTTTCCTATGATTGCATCAGTCTGGAGTTGATCAGCAAAGCGGATCTCGGTGGAGGACGTTATTCCAGACATCGACACAGATTTAAGATAAAGATGACCCCCCTGTAACTTGGAGTTGGTTTCATCAAACCTGTTGGGTTAACACAGGAGAAGTGTGCGACTGTGAACAGTCCACCCTTTACTGTTCTCTTTCCGAGTTTAATCGAGCCAAAGCTCCGGTTGGCTACAGTCCCCTCATGTCCCGAGTCATGCTAGCTAAACTAGCGGGTGCTTCAGCTATTGCTAGCTCATGAAACGGAGCGCCCTTACTCTTTTCTTTTACTGAGTTCGTGATATATATTTCATTTTCACGATGGTAAAGTTCATATTTCATAGAGATATTTAAAAACCAATCGGAGACCAAGTTACATATTTGATATGAGTCTCCTGAATGATGTTTAGCTCACGGTGCTGATAGCTAAGCTGTAGCTATGTAACGTTAGCGAACGAGTCGTTTGATTCATCTGAGCGTTCGGTTCATGTGTGTTCACGTGAGGTAAGGTGAGTTGATGCTGGATTGATCTAGAAGTGATCTAGAAGTTATATTGTACAGTCGAGATTTAGATAAGACCCCTACCTGAACCCTGCTATATGCAGGTTGGGTTTTCTGTGGACTCGCCAAGTGTTGAAGGGCGAGCCAGGACCCCCGAGCCGAGCGCCCTTGC
Source organism: Lampris incognitus (assembly GCF_029633865.1). Lineage (NCBI taxonomy): Eukaryota > Metazoa > Chordata > Actinopteri > Lampriformes > Lampridae > Lampris > Lampris incognitus. Next base: position 152,157,916 of record NC_079212.1, on the reverse strand, counting down.
TCGAGTCTGCATGCACGCGCTGCACCCCGCATGCTCTCTTCAGACAGCACGTTCTCAACTCTGCACGCTGCACGCGCCAGGAGCAGTACCCTCATCCGCGCCAGGCGGCAGCAACGTGCAGGATGCAGCTAAGCAAACTTGAGCTCCTTTCCAAAATCACACTACCCGGGTAGATGGGGCATTTATTGACTCTTATTCCGATTTAGTCATAGGAATTATAATGTTTACTATATATATGTTTGATGTTTTTGACCTTATCGAGAAGGGATTTGAATATTGATCATAATGATAATAAAAGACCGGCATTTAATACTTTTTTTCTAAAACCTCGTCAAGTGTGCCTTTTATACTCCTAGAGTCAACCTAGAGTCTTAAACCCTTTATTAGACTGTTTAACCGCTTGAGCCCTGATAAGAATTACTTGGTTAGATATCTTGGCCCAAATAGAACTTGTTACACATGGAAAACCAGGTTGTTCCGTCTAGACTGGTTTTCTATGTAGTCTGTGGTTCTGTCAAGGATCTTGAGGCTGTCGCAGACAAGTTTCATGTTCTTCTCAAGCAGCTCGTTGTCATTTGAGAGCTTGGAGGTGTTCTTCTTCAGTGCATCAACTTCATGCTAGGTATACTGGAGGCTTTTTTGAGCTCATGCGTGTTGTTTGCAGAGTCAAAGCGCTCGTTGATAGAATCCATCAACACCTGTACAAGTTTGCTGAACATATCAGCCTGTTTAGTAAGTGTCTCCTCATAATGGCCTTTCTGCTGGGCAAGATGTTTTTCCAACAGGTTTGCATATTCAGCCTTTTGTTGCGCCAAGCCCTGGCTAATGAGTTTCCTCACCACGCCCAAGGTGATGAACTCCAGCTCAGTCTGAGGCCCTTTCGGAGAAGTTTTCTTTCCATCTCTTCCAGCCATTGTTGAACTTTAGTTCCCGTAGTCCATGGTTTCCTGGCTAAAAACGAGCCCCCTGTTATTTTAGTCGTTGTTTGAAGAAGCAAATAAACCTGTGCCAAGAAACAAAGTGGTTTGGTGTCTTCCTCCAGAATTTCCACGCTATGGCGTGGGAGCCATTGTTGGATTATACTGGTTTCCCAGTCAAAGTAGCTCTGTTCAACGTAAGATCCTTATCCAAAAAGACTTGTATTGTCAATGATTTTTTTCACTGCCCATGGACTGGATTTTCTACTGGTGATGGAAATCTGGCTGAACACTGTGGATCATGACATTTTAATAGACTGTCTCCAGTACAGAGTTGGTGTTGATGGCTCTGCCTTGAAATGGTACAAATCCTACCTCAAAAACAGAAGCTTTAAAAACAGAAGCTTTACCATCAACACCAACTCCATACTAGAGTTGGTGTTGATGGCTCTACCTCTTACATCCTACCTCAAAAACAGATGTTTTAAAAAATGGAAGTGACAAGGGCACAGGAAATGTAGAGGGTGATTATGCTGATGTTTTTTAGAAACGCCGTCTCTGGGTAGTTTGAGAAATAGTCAGTCACAAGCATGTAGATTTTCCCTTCTAGCTCAAACAGACCTATGCCCACTTTGCTCCATGCTTTACACAAATGAAATGAAATACAACATCCTATCCTTAGACCCTTGTATCGATAAGGAACAACTCCCTAAAAAAACAGATAAATAAATCCTTGATCAAATTTTGCCAGCAGCCATACCAACAAGTACCCTGGCACTGCCTTCAAACACTACAACATCTTGTAAACCTTCCCTTTAACTCTTGCTGGTACCCTTCTGTCACAAATCACTCCTGACACTCTTCTCCACCCACTCCACCCTGCCTGCACTCTCTTCTTCACCTCTCTTCTGCACTCCCCGTTACTTTGGACAGTTGACCCCAAGTATTTAAACTCAGCCACCTTGGTTACCTCCACTCCTTGCATCCTCACCATTCCACTGTCCTCCGTCTTGTTCACGCATATGTACTCCGTCTTGCTCCTACTGACTTTCATTCCTCTTCTCTCCAGTGCATACCTCCACCTCTCCAGGCTCTCCTCCACCTGCACCCTACTCTTACTACACACCACAATGTCTTTAATAATGATTATTTAAATGGCCGAAGGTACTGAGGACAGAGCGGCTCAAGCAGACTGCTGACCCGGTTCACACTCCGGTACTCAGGTGTTTGACATGGGTCTTGGTTAATCTAACGGGACCGTGCGGTCTACCACGAGAGTGTGTAACTTGCAGGATGGAATTAAACGAGCAGAAGACAACTGAGTGTACCTGGCATTATTCTTTATTAGACAGTCACAACATGGCCGTTTAAAAAAAAGTGCACTCACACACAAAACAACCCTAACCCTAACCCTAACCTGCTCTGTATTTCTGTCCAGCCCATCATGAGTGGTTGCTCAGCGATGCGGTCGATATCCTGCCCCACCTCCTGCTGCCGCTGGCTGGTCCAGAAGAACTGACAGACGAGGAGAATGAAGGTAGGTGTGTGTGTGTGTGTGTGTGTGTGTGTGTGTGTGTGTGTGTGTGTGTGTGTGTGTGTGTGTGTGTGTGTGTGTGTGTGTGTGTGTGTGTGTGTGTGTGTTTGAGAGAGAGGTAGTGGAAGTTTGCAATTTCCACATGCAGCTTTTATAGGAAGAGTGGTTTTAAAATGTTGTGAAAAGTGTACCTCTGTGGCTGTATTATTTGTATCCAAGAGGTGTGAGACAGTTTGATAATAATAATAATAATAATAATTATAATCATTACATTTATAGAGCGCTTTTCTAGACACCCAAAGTCCTTCACATTGAAGGGGATAACTACCCTCAACCACCACCAATGTGTAGCACCACCTGGTGGTTCACGGCAGAACCTCGTCACACATCAGCTTGAAGTGGAGAGGGTGGAATCAGAGCCAGTTACATGGGGGATGATTAGGTGGCTAGATGGAGAGAACCAGGTTGGGAATGTTGCCAGGACACCGGGGGACCCCCTACTCTTTGTGATAAGTGCCGTGGGATCTTTAATGGCCACAGTGAGTCAGGACCTCAGTTTAACGGCCCATCTGAAGGACGGCATCTCCTACAGCACAGTGTCTCCGTCACTGCACTTTGGCATTGGGATTTTTGGTTTGTTTTGGGTTTTTTTTTTAATTAGGACCAGTGGGAAGACTGCCCCCTACTGGCCCGCCAACACCACTTCCAGCAGCAGCTCAGTTTTTTTTCCATCCAAGTACTAGTGAGGCCCATACCCACTTAGTTTCTGTCATTCGGCGGAGCCAGGGTACAGGTTGGTATGGCTGCCGGCTTCAGTTTATTCTGAAAGCAGCATGCTGCATTTAATTAGGTTATGAGTTATGAAACATCCAATTCAGTAAAATCCATTTGTCCAGCTTGGGGTGCCAGAAGAGTAGCACAAGTTAAGATAATCACAGTTGCAGCACCTCCATAACCAAACGATTACAGCGCATGCCACATGTCCGCAACTGTCGCTGGTTGGATTCCAGCTAGCAACCTTTGTTGCATGTCATACCCTTCTCTCTCTCACGTTTCCTGGCTGCCTCTTAACTGCCGCTGTGTAATAAAGGTAAAAAATGCCCAAAACTAGTCTTGAAAAGTAATCAGAGTTACAGTGGCAAAGGAGCCGGCAGAGCAGCCCGGTACAGTTACAGTAGCCGAGACAGGAGAAAATGAAAGTGTGAATTCATTTTTCCGATGTCCTTAACACGAGAACAGCCAAGGCCACCGTCATTTTGACGGTTTTGGATTTTCAGGTTAATAACTTTGTGAAGAAAACTATACAGACCTGCTGCTCCCTGAGTGCTCCTAAAATTGCATACATTTGCATTAAAATGAATTTTAGGTCAATTGCATAAAAAAGGTATGATAAGAGCTACCTACAACGACCATGAGCGGTCAAAATGACCGCGTGTAATTTGCGCTTCATGTCACGTGTGTCGTTTTTTTACATTTCATATTTTATAGGCCTTGTTATGTTTGTTAGTTTAACAATATGTGGTTTGTGTTTTGTTTTTCAGGTAATATTGCCAACACGTCTGGTTACAGACGCTGCTACAGACGCACCATTACTACCACTGGGGCCTCGCAGTATTTACAGGCGTTGGACAGCGGCCATTTTAATTTGTTTAAAAATAGTATTAAAGTTGTTAAAATGTTAATTTTGGTTTCAGTCGTTTCCTAACAGACACACTAACATATGGAATGCATTAATATCTCAACTGGGTATTTATCTTGACTCAATATAGAGTTTAAAAACCGTCCGTCATTTTGACTGCCCCTGGTCGTTTTAGGTGAGGGTGAAATCCCGCTCATTCCGGTGTTAAAAGACAACATATAGGCCGCTCTGATGGCCGAGCGGAATAACCCGCCGTTCTTGCAACCCGCTCGTCATGTGGCTGGGAGGTTCGTATCCCAGACTCGCCGTAACCGGTCACGGCCAGAGCGTCCGTCCACGGGGTCACTCTGACCCTAGGGTTAGTGGGTGTAGATCGGTGTAGTGTTCGGGGACTCGTCGTTCTCCAGCGACCCCTCTGGCCCATCTGGGTACCTGCGACCAAGCAACTGAAAGCGTTCTCCCTACGCCTCCTTCGCGGCCTGAAGGTGATGCAATCCATGCGAGGCTTCAACGTGTAAAATAGCGAGAGCAGCCGACACAAGTTTGAAGGAGGCTGGTATTACGACTATCTCCTTCCTACAGAAACGTGAGCCAGGGGAGTTGTTCAACAAGATTTCCGGCCATATGCTATTGAGTTAATCGGGTGGGATAAGGGGAAAAACTAGAAATAAATTTATAGAAAAAAAGACAAAATATTTTGACCACCCTTGGTCGTTTTAGGTGGGAGTGAAATCCCGCTCATTCCGGTTTTAAAAGACAAAATATTTAACATTTTTCAATATTTCTTAGCTGAAGAAAACATGATTGGACAAGCTCAGTAACATGGTGATTAAAAGACATTTTGGTCGGGGCGTCCAGGTTGCGTAGTGGTCTATTCCATTGCCAACCAACACGGGGATCACCAGTTCGAATCCCCGTGTTACCTCCGGCTTGGTCGGGCGTCCCTACAGACACAATTGGTCGTGTCTGCGGGTGGGAAGCTGGATGTGGGGATGTGTCCTGGTCACTGCACTAGCGCCTCCTCTGGTCGGTCGGGGCACCTGTTCGGGGGACTGGGGGGAATAGTGTGATCCCTACGTGCTATGTCCCCTTGGTGAAACTCCCCGCTGTAAGGTGAAAAGTGGCTGGTGACTCCACATGTATCGGAGGAGGCATTTGGTAGTCTGCAGCCCTCCCCGCATCAGCAGAGGGGGTGGAGCAGCGACCGGGATGGCTCGGAAGAGTGGGGTAATTGGCCAAGTACAATTGGGGAGAAAAAGGGGGAAAACTGAACGAAAAAAAACAAAACAAAAAAAAAGATGCTACCAAGATGGCACGGTGGCCCAGTGTTTAGTGCTGTCACCTCACTGTAAGAAGGTCCTGAGTTCAAACACCAGGGTTGTCCAACCTTGGGGCCCTCCCAGGTCGTCCTCTATGCGGAATTTGCTTGTGTACCCCGTGTCTGTGGTGGATTTTCTCCGGGTGCTCCAGTTTCCCTCACTATCAGGAAGACATGTTAGGGTTAATACTTCTGTCTGTGCCCCTGACCGAGGCGTGGCAAGACGAACTGGAGTTGGTCCCTGGGCGCTGCACAGCGGCTTCCCACTGCTCCTACCTACACAGATAGGATGGTTTAAATGCAGAGAAAGAATTGCCCCCCACGGGGACTAATAAAGTAGTTATTAGGTTGGGTGTTTGAATGAAGTGGACCAATAAACTGATCAACCGCAGTGGTAAAATTCTCAGGATCAGTTAAGAGAACTTCAGTTTTGTCGGGGTTTAGATGGAGGAAATTGGGTTGGTTGCCTCCATGGTTGCCAAGCCGTACAGCAGCTCTTCACTACCAGCCAGTGCCTGTCTTAACTCTTCCCTGAACTCCACACAACAGTCTTCCTTCTTCAACTTCCACCATTTGATTATTGACTCTGCTTTCGCTCTCTTCCTCTTCTTGGTCTCCAAAGTCATCCTACAGACCACCATCCGATGCTGCCTAGCTACGTTCTCCCCTGTCACCACCTTGCAGTGTCCAATCCCTTTCAGATTGCACCTCCTACATAAGATATAGTCTACCTGTGTGCACTTTCCTCCACTCTTGTACGTCACCCTGTGTTCCTCCCTCCTCTTGAAATATATATTCACCACAGCCATTTCCATCCTTTTCACAAAATCCACCACCATCTGTCCTTCCAAATTCCTGTCCTTGAAGCCATATCTACCATCACCTCCTCATCACCTCTGTTCTCTTCACCAACATGCCCATTGAAGTCCGCTCCAATCACCACTCTCACCTCACTCTCCACCACTTCATCCAACTCACTCCAGAATTTGTATTTCTCTTCCATCTCACACCCAACTTGCGGGGCATGTGCGCTGATAACATTCATCAACACACCTTCGATTTCCAGCTTCATACTCATCACTCTGTCAGACACTCTCTTCACCTCCAGCACACTCTTGACCTACTCTTCCTTCAGAATTACCCCTACCCCATTTCTCCTCCCATTCACACCATGGTAGAAGGGTTGGAACCCACCTCTGATGCTCCTGGCCTTACTCCCCTTCCACCTGGTCTCTTGCACACAATATATCTACCTTCCTTCTCTTCATCATATCAGCCAGCTCTCTCCTCTATCAGTTATAGTGCCAGCGTTCAAAGTTCTGACTCTCACCTCCGCACTCCTACCCTTCCTCCTCTCCTGCTGCCTTTTGACATGCCTTCCTCCTCTCCTTCTCCTTCGCCCAACAGCAGCATAGTTTCCACCAGCACCCTGCTGGCCATCAGTACTGATGGCGGTTGCTGGTAACCCGGGCCTCGACTGATCCGGTATAGAAAACTGATTTATGATCCGCATATTTGATTTGGCAAGGAATTTACACCGGGTGTCTTTCCTGATGCAACCCTCCCCATTTATCTGGGCTTGGGACCGACACTAAGAATGCACTGGCTTGTGCGTCCTCAATGGCTGAGTTAGTTCTCATTGAAACATATGGCCTAGAAAAAGGGCTGAAGGTCGCACTAATTTTTAAACTAACCAAAATATACATTCAGTCCGCTGAGCCATATGTGGTAGAGAGAATATGTCATTGGAGCACTCTCACTCAGATGAATTGTGCACAATATATCAAATCAAATCTCTTTATTTCGAACATGCAAAATAAAATAAAAAATGACCAAGCGTGAATAAAACAAAACACAAAAAACCAAAAGAAATCAACAAAAATAATTCTCCACAGAAAATCCAACAAAGATATTTTGGAAAAGGAGCAAGAGGAATTTATTACTTCTAGTAGTATATATGATAGTCGTGGATCAGTGGTGTGTGTGATGTGCTAGTTGACGGTGTGCATGGCAATATATTTACAAATGAAGGCTCAATAGAAATCATTTCTTAGCCATTGTTTTTCTGTGCCATTGTAACAGAAACAGGTGGTTATGAAAAAACAAGCAAACTTCTTACCCTGTTTAAGCAGGAAGCAACCACACGCCAGTGTAAAGACACAAACAAGAAGTGACATTTGCCCATATGACTGAAAACCAAGTGCCGGCCTTGGTTTGATGCACACCTTGATTTGCACTTAAACCCCAACCTGATAAACCACACCTTAATAAAACGCTACTCTGGTCATCCCTGCCCTAGTGAACCACACCTTGATAAACCACATCCTTATGAATCCCGTCATAACTAATGTAAATATGATCTCATATCCAGGTCTGCCAGTGGACTTGCAGTACCTCCCAGAGGACAAGAAGCGAGAGGAAGACTCGGATATCAGAAAGATGCTGCTGGAGACACTACTATTGGTATTGTACACATACACACATAGATATAGTCACATAAGTGCATTATTTATTCACTGTTTGATTCATGTGTCTTTCTCTGAAGTTGACAGCAACCAAAACAGGTCGTCAGATACTAAAGAAGAAGAATGTGTATCCAATCATGAGAGAATTCCATCGCTGGGAGAAGGAACCACAGGTTTTGTCAGCCTGTGAAAAACTGGTCCAGGTAGGATTTTTTTTAACTATCAATTAATCACCAAATGCATATACTAAAATTAATGCTGGATCCATATAACTCATTAACTACCAGTTAATTAGCATTATAGTGCTGCCAATCAATTCTGTTATGCCCTTCAATGCAGTCATTGATTAGAATATTAAATCCACAAATTAATTGAACTAATTTTTCGTGAAAAACACCTTGTTGAGCAAAATTTTGGATCAGAATCAAAATCAACCTTATTGGCCAAGTGTGCTTATGCATACAATGAATTTGGCTCCAGTTTGCAGTAGCTTGGAGTACTTACATATATCACTTAAAAACAAAAACGAAAGAAAACAAAAAAGAAAATCAAAAGAAATATATAGAAATAATAAATAAAATACTGGCGGTATGTTACAGTTATGCAGACTTTTTATGACTGAATAATTTGTGACCAGTATACAGCAGTTGTATATGCATCGTGCGTTTATATTGCACATCTGATTTAAAAAGAGATAGTGCTCATCAGAGATATGCAAGTGAGAGATGACTGTCTCCCAGTACTGGGCTACAAGTCTATCTTTGAGCGGCACGGTGGCCCAGTGGTTAGCGATGTTGCCTCACAGGAAGAAGGTCCTGGGTTCAAGCCCCAGGCTGTCCCAGGTCCTTTCTGTGTGGAGTTTGCATGTTCTCCCCGTGTCTGCAGTGGGTTTCCTCCAGGTGCACCGGTTTCCTCCCACCATCAAAAAGGCATGCATGTTAGGGTTAATACTCCTGCCTGTGCCCCTGAGCAAGGCAGTGGAAAGAAGAACTGGAGTTGGTCCTGGAGGCTGCAGTTGCCCACTGCTTATATACAATAGGATGAGTTAAATCAGTGGTTCTCAAACTGTTTCTGTCATGCGCCCCTTTGGAGGAAGAAACATTTTCATGCCCCTGCCCCAACAAAATGGTGACAAAATGGGCCATGTTTAGCTTTATTTAAATAATGTCAAGATCATGAACATTCCTTTCACTTTTCTTTCAGTAATTTCGGTTGTGCAAATAACAAACACAAGTTCCACTTCAACTTTATCAGACCTCTTGTTGTGACATGTGTCACTAGATTGCTCCATCAGTCTGTGTGCTTTTTCAAAAACAGAAAAACGAAATAAAATTTAAAAATCACTTTGCTAGAACAATAACAATAAAGTTCAGTCTGTGCAGAAAATGAACACATGCAGATATTTGGGAAGAACGATGAGCAAGTCAGTTTGTGAGAGCTCAAGTCTTATCACTGCATTAGTGCTGCAATGAGCCTGTTTTGCACTGCACATCTTTTCAAAACGGGGTTGCAGGCTTGATACCGCCACTGTCAAGTCATGCTCCATGTTGAGCTTAGACCTGTACTTTGTTTAAGTGAGGCAGCAGCAGAAAAGCCCATCTCACAGAGACAGGATGTGGCGAAGGGAAGCAGAATGCCCACAGCCTTCTGTCCTATGAGAGGATACTCCCTCTCCACACCAAGCCAGAATTCCCTCAGTGTCCAAGCTGCTGAGGGTGGAGTCAGATGTCATCTCCATGAACTGGTCCTCTTCAGCAGAGCTGACATCAGCAGGTGATGCTGCATTGAATGGATCTGTCACCCAGTCATACTGAGCACTGTTCTTTGGGATGTATATTTGAAAGAATCCTCTCAGGAAAGAGATGTGCTCCTTAAGACATGAAATCACTGTGGTGGCTCCAGAATCACTGGTTGCAACAAATTCACTCAGATTCTCAAAGAAATCAGTATTTCCTTGATCAAGTGACCTGCCCACCATCTCAAGCTTTTGAGTGAATGCACTGATCTTATCTGCGAGGTTAGGAAGGTGCTTGTCTCTACCTTAAAGCTGAAGATTTAGTTCATTCAGCTTTCCAAATATATGGCTGAGATAGGCCAGCTTCATCAGAAATTGTTCATCACTAAACTTGCTTGCAGCTTCATGCATATGCTCCTCCTCCAGAAACACTTGAATTTCCTCTCTGAGCTCAAAGACTCGTGACAACACTTTACCTCGCGAGAGCCACCTAGCCTCACTGTGAAACAACACAGCTGAATGTTCAGCTCCCATCTCCTCACAAAGTGCAGAGAACAGCCGCGCTCTCAAAGGTCTTGTTTTGATGAAACTGACCACGCTAACAGCATGGGTCAAAACCTGGTTTTGGTCAGGGCTAATCTGTCTTGATGCTAGCGCTTCACTGTATATTACAGTATATCCATTGCGCATCTGGCGAGACCCTGTTGATTAGTGCCTGCAATCCCTTCATTTTCCCTGCCATGGTCTGTGCACCATCCGTGCAAACGCCCACACAGTTCTCCCATTTCAGCCCATGTTGTGTTAGGTACCAGTCCAAAAGCCTGAAGAGCTCATCAGCTGTCGCTCTACTTGGGACGTACTTGCAAAACAGCAAATTCTCACACAATGACTGTGACGTGACAAAGCAAAGATAAGCAATAAACAAGCAACCTTTATTGCTGTCAGTAGTCTCGTCCACTTGTAAGGCCAAACATTTGTCTTTCAGTTTTTCAATGAGTTGTTCTTCAAGGTCATTTGAAATGAGTCTTTTTAGGATCTGGACCCCCATTTTAGCCTTCCCATTTGCTTGTGGGTACAGCGGAATGGAAGTTGTGTGGCTAAAACCATAATGTTTTGCAAACTGCTTAAATTCATGACAAGAAAAATGTGGACCATTGTCCGTAACCACCTCTTAAGGAATGCCATGTCTAGCAAAAATTGACTTGAGATGAACTATGACACATTGTGCTGAAGTCGTTGACAGTAGAGCTATTTCTGGGTAATTTGATAGGTAGTCAATAGCTAACAAATATTCCGTTCCATTGCAGTAGAAGAGATCAGCTCCAACCTTCTCCCATGGTTTTGAGGGCATCTCAGACAGAATCATTGGTTCTTTGGTTTGCTTGTAATGAAACTGAAGGCATGTGACACAGTTGCCAACCATTGTGTATATGTCTTCATTCGTGTTTGGCCAATAGATAGCCTCTCATGCCCTGCATTTGCATTTCTCTGCCCGTAGATGCCCCTCGTGCATCCTGGTCAACATCTCTTTACGCATTGAGGTAGGAATCACAATCCTGTTGCCTTTGATTATAACACCATCCACCAGTGAGAGCTCAGAACTGAGTGGGTGATACTGCTTGCACAAGCCCCTTTGCCAGCCATGCTCCATGTTTTCCATTACTTTGGAGAGAATCGGGTCTTTGGAAGTCCCCTCTATTTTCCTGAGCTGTTGATCAGAAGCAGGAAGTGTGTCCTTCACCATGTGAACATGCAGAGCAACATCCACCTCAGTTCTGCTACAGCACACCTGAGACACGACTGGAGTGGCACGAGAGAGTGCATCAGCAATCAACAAACAAGGACCTGGCACATAGGTAAGGACAGCATCATACCTTTGTAGCTTCATCATCAATCGCTGGATGCGAGGGGACGTGTCATTCAAGCTTTTTCGGGCAATGGCTATTAAGGGCTTATGGTCTGTCTCAAGAATTACTTTAGCAAGTCCATATATGCGTCCATGAAATGTCTCACAGCCAAGAACCAGTCCAAGGCACTCTTTTTCAATTTGTGCATAATGACACTCCGCCTTTGTCATAGAGCGTGATGCATATAAGCAACCAGCTTCCAGGAACCTTCATGCTGTTGCAATAATACGGCACCAATGCCGTCTTTCGATGCATCAGTTGACACTTGAGTTGGCCTGTCAGCTTGAAAAAATGTCAGCACAGACTACTGAGCTAAAACACCTTTAATGCCCCCCCCATTTCCATATTATAGGCAGCTGTCCACTTCAGTCTTGGCCTGAAGGAGCTTTCGAAAGTGTGCTGTTCTGCCTGCTAAGTTAGGGATAGATGTCCCAAGATAGTTTACCATTCCATGCACTAGTTGAAGGCCTTTTTTGTCTATGTTGTTGGCATTGGTTGGCTTTGATTGCCTGAACTTTTGACTCATCAGGCTGAACACCACTTGGAGATAACTTATCACCAAGAAATGTCAGTTCCCTCACACCAAACTGACACTTTTGCCTATTGAGTTTAAGACCATTTGCTGTACTCGTTGCAGCAACTGTTCAAGTCTCTGATTGTGCTCCTGTATTTTAGAGCCCCAAACCACCAAATCATCCACATAGACTCGGACCCCCTCCAAGCCCTCGATGATGCGCTCCGTTGCCTTATGGAACAATTCTGGAGCCGAACTAATCCCAAAGGGTCTCTGCGAGGAGTATCTCCCAAAACGAGTACTGAATGTACAAAGTTTTGCACTTGGCTCATCCAGTTTCACTTGCCAGAACCCATTTGATGCATCCAGTTTAGAGAAGTAATGAGCACCAGCCATTTCACTGGCTATTTCTTCACATTTTGGCATTTGGAAATGTTCCCGTTTGATGCAGGCATTGATGTCTTTTGGGTCCATGCATATACGCAGCTCACCATTCTTTTTTCTCACGCACACCATTGATATGACCCAGTCAGTTGGCTCATTGGTTTTCTTTATCACCCCCAAAGCGACCATTCTTTCCAACTCCTTTTTGAGGCCATCACGCAGGGGAACAGGAACCCGTCTTGGGGCATGAACCACAGGTCGTGCATTGTCAGTGAATGTATCTGAGTGAAGAAATGGCAAGGTACCAAATCCAGTAAAGACATCATCATATCGGCTAACAATCTCCTCAGAATACTGCTTGGGTCCGTTAGAGCATACACACGCTTAACCAGGCCCAGGTCCTCACATGCTTTGTCTCCGAGCAATGAATCCTGGCCCTCTGGAACGATAGTAAATGGGACTGATTTGCATTTGTCTTTCACCTTGACAGTGAGTTTGCAGGTGCCGTGTGTTTGAATGGGCTGTCCATTGTATGCTTTCAAAGCAATTTCTGTCTTTGCTACAGTGGGTCTCCAGCCCAAACTATCAAAGTCCACAATGTTAATCAAATTGGCTCTAGCACCCGTGTCCAGTTTTAAGAAGAGAGGAACACCATTTACTTCCAAAGATGCCACCCAGTTATCACATGTCACTGCATTAACTGTAGGTGTATTCAACGCAGTTGTCACTGTGCCAAGAAAAACCCCAGAACAATCAGCTTCTTCCACAACATTAATACTGCGCCTCACCGTATTTCCTTTTTGCAACACACGTCCTTGCAAAATGACTTTTCCCATTGCATTTCAGACATATTTTGCCATAAGCTGGACACTGTCGAGCCTGATGATGTGTGCCACATCTACTGCAATCCAAGAGCTTTTCGCTGCGCTCTGCTGGAAGTGTGTTCTCAGGACGCTCTCTTGTGTCTTTATTGATCACATCGGCAGAGGCACTTTCCATATCCAAGGACGATTGAAGAGTGTTTGTGCTGAATGTTTGCATGTGAAACTGGGCTAATTCGCTTGCCTCACATATCCGAATTGCACCATCCAAAGTGAGCTCAACCTCCATCAACAAGCGCTCGTGATTTGTTTTTTGTCGTTTATTCCAAAAACATTTGATCCCTTATCATAGATGAAGTCAGATCAGCAAAACTGCACATTTGCGCTTTCAGTTTTAAATCGGTTAGGAACACGTGGAACTTCCCCCCTTGCGGCTGCGCACGGCAACGGAACCCAGCGTTCATAAGGCTCGTTCTTCTCTGGCGAACGGTGGGCATCAAACTGCCGCAACCCCACATCAGAACTGTTCCTGTCGTCCTCTGAAGTAAATATGAACGTGTTGTACACATCGATGGCTTGTGGACCCACAATCGTAAGTAAAGGAGCAATCTTACGTTCATCGGCTTGTCGTGGGCGCCAACGGCGGACAAGTACAGCATGACCCGCAGTCTGAACGCTCTCCAGGTCGCGTCGACATGGCCTTCCAGCTGCAGCCCATCGACATGGCCTTCCAGCTGCAGCCCATCGACATGGCCTTCCAGCTGCAGCCCATCGACATGGCCTTCCAGCTGCAACCCTTCAGCTGCTTTTAAACAAGCTATCGTTGTTGTTGCCGTCGCCAAGACAGTTTACTCCTGGTGCCATGTATTGGTTGGCTAAAATAACCATGAATGATTCAACGCAGAAGAGCCGTTTAACACGCTTTATTCGCGCTCCACTAGGCACTGCCGTAAATCAGTTTATGGTGACCCCTCTGGGGGTCACTGTCGTGATAATGTAAACTAACCTACGACACATCAGTACAGTTTTATGAACAGTGTGTGTATTGTTTAGTTAAGAAAGCCTGTTGGTGCACCGCATGCTGCTGGTGCCGATCATGTGTGCGTGATATTTGCATTACAAAATACGCACCCCCCCCCCCAATTTGGAAAATGGGCCGGTCGGGACCAAATGCCAGAGCCTAATTGTGTCCCAGTCCGTCACTGGGCGCTGGCAATGGTGACAAATTTGTTTCCCCAAGAAAGAGTCAGTCTCAGAGCCATTAGACGACCATTCACGCCTTTTGGAGGCGTGGCCAGTTTGCTTACGAAAGTTGACTTGAAGACGAAGCCAACTCCAGCTTCATGTTTCTCCTCAGGTCTGCGCCCACTCAAGAAGAAAGTGTAGTCTGCGCTTCCTCCACGAATCTCACCCTGTCCTGCCAGCCTGTTCTCACTCAAGGCAGCAATGTCCATGTTGTACCTGCTTAGTTCATTTGCAGTAAGCGCTGTGCGTCTCTTGGGTCTTTCTGCATTTTCCCTGTCAAGAAGAGTGCGAATGTTCCATGTGGCAATTGTCAAAGGTGCTGTTTTCGTCTTTTTTCTGTTGTTTCGACCGCAAAACTAGGGCCCCCTCCGACTGCGGTTTGCCGAATGCGGTGACATGGAGCAGGCGATTTTTAGGTCACCTTTTCTAGGCCCTTCCTAATGCCAGGGAGGTGAGCTGTGCGGTCCTAAAGAGGGCTGCTCAGAGGGCTGCCGGACTCCACTTCTGCGTGTAACCCTGTTGAAATGTATTCATTATTATAAGATATCATTTTGAATAAATCATTTCATAGTTTAATAAATAGAATTTACGGTTAAAATGTTAAGATTCATTGACCAGCAAGGAAGTTATGATTTTGCTCAATGAGAGAAATGCATATTGGGTAATGTCTGTGAATGTTCTCATTCATCCAGGTCGTCATGGTTATCCAAAGGAGTTGAATCAAGTGCAACTGGACTTGGTATTTATCCGTGAAGACGTTTCGCCTCTCATCCAAGAGGCTTCCTCAGTTCATGCCTTCCTGACTAGACCAAGCTAGTCTGACTGGCTGCTGATGAAACTCAGTATTTATCCTCTAGGGGTCGTTGTCAGAGCTATAGATATGCGTGGCTCTTTGTGTCCCGATGTTTACCAACGCCCGTCGCTAACAGAGCCATAGATATGAGTGGCTCTTTTGTGTACCGATGTTATGGCCGCGCCCATCGTTATCGGAGCTATTGATTTGCATTTGTTTAGCAGCGACGGTGGTTGGGGATGTTAGTTTGGACTTCATTGCTCAGTGGTCATGAGAGTGGTTGGAGCCGTTAGTGAGCGACTGTTGTTCTTGGAGGCTAGGCTTCTTGAGTCTCCTGGGTAGAGATGAAAGGACGGCATTGTAAGTGGGAGATAGGTGGTGTCGCAGACCTCCTCCTCTGTTGAGGGATGGTTTTTCCAGTTTCACATAGATGGCTTCCTTCACCCCTCTTTCAAACCATCTATCTTCTCTGTCCAAAATGTGTACGTTGCTGTCCTCGAAGGAGTGTGTCTTCTCCTTTAGGTGTAGATAGACTGCTGAGTCTTGTCCTGAGGAGTTTGGCCTTCTGTGTTGGGCCATCCGTTTGTGTAGTGGTTGTTTGGTTTCTCCTATGTATAGGTCAGTGCAATCCTCATTGCATTGTACAGCATACACCAGACTGCTTTTCCGGGTGTGTGGTACATGGTCTTTGGGATGAACCAGTCTTTGACAGAGTGTGTTGCTGGGTTTGAAGTATACCAGGATGCGGTGTTTGTTGAAAATTCTCCTGAGTTTCTCGGAGACCTCAGAAACATACGGGATGACTGTGTTATTCCTTCTGTTCCTTTTCTCCTCGTCGCTCACCTGGTTGGTCTTTTTGGAACGTGTTGCAGTTTTCACAAAGGTTACTACCGCAGTTGGACCTTTGTGAAAACTGCAAAACTGTTAGATGTTGTTGTGGTGTTAGATGTTGATGTGGTGTTAGATATTGTGGTGTTGGATATTGTTGTGGTGTTAGATGTTGTTGTGGTGTTAGATATTGTAGTGTTAGATGTTGTTGTGGTGTTAGATATTGTAGTGTTAGATGTTGTTGATCAGTTGTAGACTTGCCACTGCCATTAATCCTTGTTTGTGACATTGTTATCACATTTGTATTGTTTAGATTTTGGTTTAAATGTGTGAATGAATTGTTTATGTGTAATTGTTTGCAAACTGCTTGTGGGACAAATAAAACGTTCTGAATTGAATCATTCATCCATTCATATTTCTTGACCATAACTATTGCAACTCTTTCACCCCTGCATGTTGGTCAGTACCATGTCTGCTTGTCAGTACCATGTCTACTTGTCAGTACCACATCAGTTGGTCAGTACCGTGTCTACTTGTCAGTACCATGTCTGCTGGCCAATACTATGTCTGTTGGTCAGTACCATGTCTACTTGTCAGTACCATGTCTGCTGGCCAGTACTATGTCTGTTGGTCAGTACCATGTCTACTTGTTAATACCATGTCTGTTGGTCAGTACCATGTCTACTTGTCCGTACCATGTCTGTTGGTCAGTACCATGTCTACTTGTTAGTACCATGTCTGTTGGTCAGTACCATGTCTACTTGTCAGTACCATGTCTACTTGTCAGTACCATGTCTGCTGGCCAGTACTATGTCTGTTGGTCAGTACCATGTCTACTTGTCAGTACCATGTCTGTTGGTCAGTACCATGTCTACTTGTTAGTACCATGTCTGTTGGTCAGTACCATGTCTACTTGTCAGTACCATGTCTACTTGTCAGTACCATGTCTGCTGGCCAGTACCATGTCTGTTGGTCAGTACCATGTCTATTTGTCAGTACCATGTCTGTTGGTCAGTACCATGTCTACTTGTTAGTACCATGTCTGTTGGTCAGTACCATGTCTACTTGTCAGTACCACGTCTGTTGGTTAGTACCATGTCTATGTGTCAGTACCATGTCTGTTGGCCAGTACTATGTCTTTTTGTCAGTACCATGTCTGTTGGCCAATACTATGTCTGTTGGTCAGTACCATGTCTACTTGTTAATACCATGTCTGTTGGTCAGTACCATGTCTGCTGGCCAGTACTATGTCTGTTGGTCAGTACCATGTCTACTTGTTAATACCATGTCTGTTGGTTAGTACCATGTCTATGTGTCAGTACCATGTCTGTTGGCCAGTACTATGTCTGCTTGTCAGTACCATGTCTGTTGGTCAGTACCATGTCTATTTGCCAGTACCATGTCTGTTGACCAGTACTATGTCTGCTTGTCAGTACCATGTCTGTTGGTCAGTACCATGTCTGTTGGCCAGTAGCATGTCTGCTGCATAGATAAACAGTCTCATACAGGTGGTTATCATCCTGTTGACTTTTCTAACCACACATGAGTCTATTTAAATAAACGGGAACTGTTTGTAATAAACAGCCAGTCACATGCAGTGTGGACACAGGCAGAGCAGTGTATTCTCTCAGGGATCAATACATATGAGCAGTGAAACCGTTCTCTGAAGACCTGGTGTTTTGCCACCAGGTGCACAGGGAAGTTCTCTTGAGGACCTGGTGTTTTGCCACCAGGAGCACAGGGAAGGAGCCATACAGGCCATTTCAACGTCTAGCCAGGTGTGACATGACATTGGAAATGACTGATAATATCCAGCCTATCAGTCCACACAACCCTGCCTTCAAACAGGGATGGTGTGGCTTCTTACCTGTGCACCTGGTGGCATCATACCAGATCTTTAACTTCCTGTGGGGAAGACGGTTTCCTGGATTTGTTGAAAGAAAAAAACAGGAATGGTTGTTAAAATCTTGGTGTTACGTTTGATCCCGGCCTTTCCTTTGATAAGCACATTAAAGAAATCACCAAGACTGCCTTTTTTCACTTACGTAACATAGCGAAAATTCGGTCTTTTCTCTCCATGGCTGACGCAGAGATTCTAATACATGCATTTGTTTCATCCAGACTTGATGACTGTAATGTTCTGTTCTCAGGTCTGCCACATTCTAGTACTAAAAGTCTTCAGATGGTTCAGAATGCTGCTGCTGCTAGAATCCTAACTAAAACTAGGAAATTTGACTATATTACACCAATTCTTGCCTCCCTTCATTGGCTTCCTGTCCATGTTAGATCAGAATACAAGGTGCTTCTGCTGACTTATAAAATCCTTAATGGGCTTGCCCCATCTTACCCGTCTGATCTCCTTAAACCGTACATTCCATCTCGAGCTCTGCTGTCAAAATACAGGGCTCCTGTGTGTACCCCAAGTTAAAAAGAAGTCAGCTGGTGGCAGGGCCTTTTCCTATCGGGCCCCGTTCTTGTGGAATAACCTGCCTGCTGCCATCAGATAATCGGAGTCTGTTGAGTCCTTTAAATCCAAACTTAAACTCATTTTTTTGCCTTAGTTTACAACTAGTTATCTTTAAGTTGAGTGTTTTCCAACCTGTACTGTATGGTGGGTCTGTTTCTCTCTCAATGAATTTACCAACCACTGTTCTGCTGATGAGATTGTAGTGTATAGATTACAGAGTATAGATTATAGAGTATTGCAAACTGTTGTCTTCTCTCACGTCTTTTCTCTCCCTCTGAATGATGTCTTCTCCTTTCTCTTCTGTGTGAATGGTGTGATGTGAGACTCCCTTGTGTGCACATGCAATCTGTCCTCCTCCCAGGTCTCAATGGTGGGTGGTCATGTGGCTCAGGTCCTGGACTGTTCTGGTGGCATCTGGACTCTGCTTGGCATCCTCCTCATCATATTATTCTTATATCTTATAATTCAATTATAATTCTCTTACCTTGTCTGTAAATTGTGTTATATTCTGTAAACACAACATCATTGCACATTGTCCATCTTGGGAGAGAGATCCTCTTCTGTTGCTCTCCCAGAGCTTTCTCCCTGTTAAAGGTTTTTAGGGAGTTGTACCTTATCTGATATGAGGGTCGAAGGACAGGATGTTGTGTTGCTGTAAAGCCCACTGAGGCCAATTTTAATGTGTGATGTTGTGCTATACAAATAACACTGATTTGACTTCACAGGCCTGAGTATTTTTGTGGTAGACCATTATAAAGAATACTGAAAGGATCAGAGCCATATAAGCACAATGGACACTTCCTGACCAGTCAGAAAAAGGTCATTCTCCCATGTGATGATCTAGTTCTCTTCTTCCTCCTCTCTTCCAGGTGCTAATTGGAGATGAGCCACAGCAAGGGATGGAGAACCTAATGGAGGTACAGATTCCTGATGAGGTGGAGGAAAAATTAAAGGATGCTGATGCCAAGGAGCAGCAGGAGTTGCAGAAGGAACAGGAAGAGAAAAGCAAGGATAAAGTAGGGGTGGGGTTGATAGAGGAAGATAGATAAGGAGATGAGAAGACAGAAAAATTGGGAGGAGAAAGTTAAGCAGAGGGAGATGTATGACTGATAAAATGAGTCAGAGGATCTTATTTTTAGTATTTTAAATTTGGTGGCCTTTAGTCATAGTATTATTACATTTGTTCTTGCAATATTTTTCGTTGATAATAAAAATGGCCGTGTTGGTACCATACATTCCACCATGCTTTAATGATTCTGTTCTGACTCATTCATAACATACAGGTGTATTCCTAACACTTTTGGCTAGCGCTGTTTGAGCTTTACCTAGAGTTACACCAGAAAGTTGAATTACTTCATCTGGACCAGGGGTCTCAAACTCAAGATTATCTGGGGGCCACTTGACAGGTGGTCTTATGGAGGAGGGCCGGTGCAATAGGGATGAAGAGAAAAACTGTTGGACTATATAACCTCCACATGGTTTTTATTACTATTTCACATGTTTTCTGAGTTTTCACATGAATAGGTAACTATAGTGCATCCAGAAAGTATTCACACCCCTTCACTTTCCCCACATTTTGTTATGTTACAGCCTTATTCCAAAATGGATTAAATTCCTTTTTTTTCCCTCATCAATCTACATACAATACCCCATAATGAGAAAGTGAAAAAGGTTTTGTAGAAATTTTTGCAAATTTATTAAAAATAAAAAACTGAAATATTGCATGTACATAAGTATTCACACCCTTTACTCAGTACTTGGTTGAGGCACCTTTGGCAGCGATTACAGCCTCAAGTCTTCTTGGGTATGAAGCTACAAGCTTGGCACACCTATATTTGGGGTATTTCTCCCATTCTTCTCTGCAGATCCTCTCGAGCTCTGTAAGGTTAGATGGGGAGCGTCGCTGCACAGCTATTTTCAGGTCTTTCCAGAGATGTTCAATGGGGTTCAAGTCTGGGCTCTGGCTGGGCCACTCAAGGACATTCACAGACTTGTCCCGAAGCCACTCCTTCGTTGTTTTGGCTGTGTGCTTAGGGTCGTTGTCGTGCTGAAAGGTAAACCTTCGCCCCAGTCTGAGGTCCTGAGCGCTGTGGAGCAGGTTTTCATCAAGGATCTCTCTGTACTTTGCTCCATTCATCTTTCCCTCGATCCTGACTAGTCTCCCAGTTCCTGCCGCTGAAGAACATCCCCACAGCATGATGCTGCCACCACCATGCTTCATTGTAGGGATGGTATTAGCAGGGTGATGAGAGGTGCCTGGTTTCCTCCAGACGTGATGTTTGGCATTCAGGCCAAAGAGTTCAATCGTGGTTTCATCAGACCAGAGAATCTTGTTTCTCATGGTCTGAGAGTCCTTTAGGTGCTTTCTGGCAAACTCCAAGCGGGCTGTCATGTGCCTTTTACTGAGCAGAGGCTTCCGTCTGGCCACTCTACCATAAAGGCCTGATTGGTGGAGAGCTGCAGAGATGGTTGTCCTTCTGGAAGGTTCTCCCATCTCCACAGAGGAACGCTGGAGCTCTGTCAGAGTGACCATCGGGTTCTTGGTCACCTCCCTGACCAAGGCCCTTCTCCCCCGATTGCTCAGTTTGACTGGGCGGCCAGCTCTAGGAAGAGTCCTGGTGGATCCAAACTTCTTTCATTTACAAATGATGGAGACCACTGTGCTCTTTGGGACCTTCAAAGCTGTAGAATTTTTTTGTACCCTTCCCAGATCTGTGCCTCAATACAATCTTGTCTCGGAGGTCCACAGACAATTCCTTTGACTTCATGGTTTGGTTTCTGGTCTGACATGCACTGTCAACAGTGGGACCTATATGGACAGGTGTTTGCCTTTACAAATCATGTCCAATCAGTTGAATTTACTACAGGTGGACTCCAATCAAGATGTAGAAACATCTCAAGGATGATCAGTGGAAACAGGATTGACCTGAGCTCAATTTTGAGTGTCATAGCAAAGGGTGTGAATACTTATGTACGTGCAATATTTCAGTTTTTTATTTTTAATAAATTTGCAAAAATTTCTACAAAACCTTTTTCACTTTGTCATTATGGGGTATTGTGTGTAGATTGATGAGACACAAAAGGAATTTAATCCATTTTGGAATAAGGCTGTAATATAACAAAATGTGGGGAAAGTGAAGGGGTGTGAATACTTTCCGGATGCACTGTATGTACAGGCCTACATGTTCAGCCTACTTCTTGCCAGAAACCTGGCACTTCTTTTGCTGACACAGGTGAGGCACATTTGCTTTCAGGGACTGGGCAGTGGACACCCTGAGGACAGCCTGGAAACACAGAAACGTTTAAAAAAACAAAAAAAAACACTTACGTAGTATACAAAATGTATATGCTGTACGAATCTCTTAATCAATCTAAAACATAGTGCGGGCCACCCAAAACTGCCGTGCAGGCCACATTCGGCCCGTGGGCCGGTATTTTGAGACCCCTGAGTTAGACATAACATTTATTGGGAGAATCACAGAAAGGTGAATCAGTTCTTCTGGACACAACGTTTAGTGGGAGAAACATTTCATCACTCATCTAAGTGATGTCTTCAGTCTCAGCTGACTGCAGGTGTCCCCACCCTTATAAACAACACAGTGGCATAACCACCCAGACCATTCCCTAATCCTCTGAAGAGTACACATGGCCACTGAAACTGTAGTTGGTGGTCACACCTATTTGCATATGAAACTAATCATTGGTTTTGGTCGTTAAGCAACTGTGCTGTTTGGTTCAGCTACACCTAGTCTGTATGGGTTACCTAGGATACATTCAATTCAATTCAATTTATTGTCATTAAAAGCAATGTGCAGGCACATGTTAAAAATGAAATGAGGGCTGTGGCTTCACCAAACAGTGCAAGACAGACACAGACAAACACAGCAAACACAATATAAGATATACACACATGAAGACCAAAAGCTAAAATAAGTAAAAAAAAAAAAGAGAGCTGGAACAAAATATTTAGCAATATCTACAGACATTCAGTAGGTAGCCAGGTTCAGGTGGGCAACACCTTGTGGAAAGCTGTTTTTGAGCCTGGTAGTGCGGGCTCTGAGGCTCCTGTAGCGCCTCCCAGAGCGCAGGGGGGAGAACAGTCCATGGTTGGGGTGGGTGGGATCTCTGCTGATGCTGAGAGCCCTTCGAAGGCTGCATTTGTGATAAATGTCTTTTGTGGCTGGGAGCTGGGTACCGGTGATATGCTGGGCCGCCTTGACGACCCGCTGCAGAGCTTTCTGGTCTACTGAGGTGCAGTTGCCGTACCACACTGAGATGCAGCTGGTCAGGATGCTCTCTATGGTGCAGTGGTAGAAGTTGGTGAGAATTTTGGGGGGTAGACAGGCAATCCTCAGCCTCCTCAGGAAATGCAGGCGTTGTTGGGCCTTTTTCACAAGGGCCTGGGTGTTTAATGTCCACGAAAGGTCCTCGCTGATGTGGACTCCAAGGAATTTGAAGCTGGAAACACGCTCCACTTCCACCCCATTGATGTGTATGGGGGAGTGGCTGCAGCTTCTAGACCTCCTGAAGTCCACAATCAGCTCCTTCGTCTTCTGCACATTAAGGACAAGATTGTTGGTAGTACACCATGATGTGAGGTGCTCAATCTCGTCCTCTGTAGGCCGTCTCGTCATTGTTGGTGATACGGCCAATGACTGTGGTGTCATCTGCAAACTTAACTATAACATTTGAAGGGTGAGTTGGCAGGCAGTTGTGGGTAAAGAGGGAGAAAAGGAGGGGGCTCGGAACACAGCCTTGAGGGGCACCTGTGCT
This sequence comes from Lampris incognitus, assembly GCF_029633865.1. Lineage (NCBI taxonomy): Eukaryota > Metazoa > Chordata > Actinopteri > Lampriformes > Lampridae > Lampris > Lampris incognitus. Next base: position 152,134,576 of record NC_079212.1, on the reverse strand, counting down.
GAGGGTCAGGGGGGAGGAGGAGTGGTCACCTAACCTAACAGACTGAGGTCTGTTGGTCAGGAAGTCCAGGATCCAGTTACAGAGGGAGGGGTTGAGGCCAAGGGAGAGGGGTTTGGTGGTTAGTTTGGCGGGGATGATAGTGTTGAAGGCAGAGCTGTAATCTATAAACAGCATCCGGATGTATGTGTTGTTAAGTTCAAGGTGGGTCAGAGCAATGTGCAGGGCAGTTGCAATGGCATCCTCAGTAGACCTTTTGGGACGGTAGGCGAACTGATGTGGGTCGAATGTGAGGGGGATAATGTTTTTGATGTGAGCCAGAACCAGTCTCTCTAAGCACTTCATGGCAATTGGGGTGAGTGCTATGGGTCGGTAGTCATTCAGACATGAGGATGTTGGTTTCTTGGAGACAGGAATGATAGAGATAAAAAAGATAAAAGATACATAAACAGCATCTGCCATTACAGCCTATTGTTAGTATGATTAACTCAGTGACCTATAACATCTCTAAGTTTCTGGCATCTGTTCTTAAGCCGTTGGTAGGCAGTAATGAACATCACATTCAGAACACTATGGATGTTGTGGATAAGGTGAGGGACATCATTATGGAGAGGATGAAACAATGGTCTCTTGTGATGTTACGGCTCTCTTCACGTTTGTTCCTGTTGATGAAGCAGTGAAGGTAGTCCAGATGAAATAACAAAACGACCCCACCCTTAGCAATAGGGTAGGATGGCACGGTGACTCAGTGGTTAGCGCTGTCGCCTCACAGCAAGAAAGTCTAAGAGTACATCTGTCACCATCTTACAATGCTGTGATTGCAACATTCCTCAATCCTCTGTGAATAGTACACATGGCCATTGTAACTAGTTAATGGTCACACCCATATCTGCATATGAAACCGATCGTTGGTTTGCGTCGTTATGCCACTGTAGTGTTTATAAGGGTGGGGATACCTGCAGTCAGTTGAGACTGAAGCGGTCACTTAGATGAGTGATGAAACGTTTCTCCCAGTAAATGTTGTCTCCAGATGAAGTGACTCACCTTTCTGTGATTCTCTTACCTGAATTATTGAGCATGCATAAAGACATTTATCGGAAGAAACGTTTCATCTCTCATCCAAGTGACCTCTTCATAAACAGCACAGTTGCATAACAACTGCAACCAATGATCGATTTCATACGCCAGACTGACCATTCTAGTTAATGGTCCATGACCATTAACTAGAATTACAATGGCCATGTGTACTAAATTGGTATTGTAAAATGGCAACAGGCGTACTTAGCCCTCTCTCGGTTCAGGGGGGGGGTCGTTCCCTCTTAACATACGACAACGGTCTTGCTAAAACGACTGAAAACGCTGTAGTATGCAGCCCAGGCCAGTAGTTGGCGGTGAAACTTGGTAGAAGAGAGCCTTTCCGGTGGACCCCAATAACACCGCGCGCCTGCGCACAAACGCTTTCTTCTCAGAGCGGTGAGTAAACGGTAGAGGCTAGTTCCCGTCGATGCAGAGAACGGTCAACTGAGCCTGCGCAAGTACTCGTTGCCTCCGTTGTTTGGGTAGGTTAAGGTTAGGGTTAGGGCGGGGTTAGGGTTAAAGTTAGCTAATCAGACGCAGAGTAGGGGCGGGTCTTCCTACAATAGACCGCTGCACTTCCGCGTTCGAACGTTAGAGCGGGGGGAGCTAGAGGGGGATAGAAGCCTCAACCTGATTTGGATTTCCATGGTCTCATACAGGTATTTTTACACGGCGAAGAAAATGAAAAATTACAAATCACTGGAGGCTCACAAGTTTTTTTCAAGTGGGTGGGTATCTGTTGTTGAACACTATAATCCATCGAAGGACATTACCGTATTCAGGACCCAGGTGAAGCCATCGTATAGAGTCACAGAGAAACCCCACAATACATGGGTTGCTGCCAGGAGCACAGGAGCAATTCTGAGTGCTCACTGCGATTGCATGGCAGGGTAAGCCGACTAATAATACCAAAACTACTATAAATAATAATAGCTACATTGTTTGAGGAAAGTAATGAGTTCTACATCTCAATATAACATATTGAATGAAATGACTGTAGTAAAAAAAATCACTTCCATTTCAGACTCGGAGAGACATGCTCTCGTGTGGCTGCATTGCTATTCAAACTGGAGACATCAGTCCGTTTAGGCTGCACGAGTGTGGCACCCACCAGTATAGCCTGTGCGTGGAATAAAGTGTCGACTAAAAAGGTGGAGGCCGACAGAATCTGCAACATCAAATTTTATTCAGAAAGCGCAAAAAGGAAGGAAGGCAGGCCAAGGAAGAGGGCAACTCCAGATGCCACCCCACAGGAGCAGCAGCAGTTCCTTCAGCTGTTGGCCGGGACTGGAGAGCTCTCCGTAGGTCATAGCACATTTCAAGGGCTTTCTCTGCCACTCAGGCCAACACCCTGGTTGTCTGAACTGTTCATGACCGAGGAACAAGTGGAGGCCATAGAGGAGGCTACTTTAAATCAGTCAGAATGCGCTGCATGGCACCAAGAGAAGGTAGGGAGAATCACAGGAACATCGGCGCACAGAGTGCTACACACATGCCTCGACAAACCATCTACAGCACTATTGAGAGACATGCTCCACAAAGGCTCAACCAAAGACAGGCTCATGGCCCATGGAGTTGTCTGGGGTAGGGAGCATGAGCATGATGCCTTGGAAATGTATAGATGTGCTATGTGTCTAGAAGTATCTACAGCCCAAACCTGTATCAAAACAACTGAGGGGTCCTTTGCATTACACCCTGAAATGATAAAAGGCAAAAATTAACTCACACATCATGACCTAGAGCAGCCATGGGGAAAAGACATAGGAGCTAGGCTACATTTTCAACAAATGTTTGCATTTTATTCAATAATTACTTTTTACGGGATTCCACATGACTGCATACAATGATGCATGATATACTACTAAATAAAGATGACAATAATAACGTGATAACACTGTTTGCATTTTAACTGGGTAAGGGAGACCGGGGTAGTTACCCCTTGTTTCTAGGAAAGATAAACAAAATTGAGCATGTGACCAAATATTCAGGGGGGAGGGACCAAATACATATGGGTTTGAAGAATGTGATCCCATTCAGACAGGTTTAGCTAACTGTGGAATTCCATACAGCCACCGGCTCAACCTGCGCCAGACCAAACGGTTCAACTGTTCACAGTACAGTCCACCACACAGCAACTTTTGGGCATCGTAGCTACGGCTCGGCTGCGTATCTAATACAGTGCGGCTTGGCGGCTTGGGCTTTCTATCCCCCTCTCCTGGCGTCCTGTTGTCAAGGTACCCGGAAGTGTTCCGGTGATCTATCGTAGCGCCTGGATGCTACGCGGGGCGTGTGGAGGTATGGTAGCGGTATTTCGCGCATGCTCAGTTGACCGTTCTCTACTCCATTTCCGTTCTCTGCATCGATGGGAACTAGCCTCTACCGTGAGTAAGCCAACCATAGATTTAGAAGTGGATATCGGTGTCTCGGTGTTAGCCGGGAAAATATTTACCCCGAGAAGATCGTGCCGTGACACCTATCGTAAAAATGGCGCCTGTTCACTGCTATGAGAATTGCTTGCCTGGACTTCCGGGCAAAATGGCGAACTGAGCGCACGTTATTTTGAGAGCACCGATCGTTATCCCCCAAAAGTTTCATAAATAGTCCCTCTTATTATCGAAAATCTATTTTTATATTGCCGTGTAATGATCAAACGTCGACTTTTCATTTAACGTTTTTTTCTGCCACTGTCTATAATGCCAAAACCCAAGCAGACGAAAGCAAACAGTGTGGTCCTACGAGCGACGATGACGTGAAACCTCACGCTGGAAGGTAACGCGTCCTCTACCCGATACTCCCACCAAAGCTCCAGGCTCACTCAGAGGTGAAGAGGTGGTGTCTACCTGCCGCTGTGAACCATCTTTCTGTTATGCGGCAAGAGCTGAGCGTGCAAATGAAAAACAACACGGCCCTGATTGCAGAATTGGCCAAAAGTGTGGATTCTACACCTTTGTGTGCGCGCGTGTGTGTGTGTGTGTGTGTGTGTGTGTGTGTGTGTGTGTGTGTGTGTGTGTGTGTGTGTGTGTGTGTTTGAGCTAGTGGTGAGTAAAAACGAGGCATACTCCAAGTTAACAGTTAAGGGGCTTTAGTGTCGAACTGTAAGTATTAACAATACAGAGACGAACTGACCCACGCACGAGACTGCGTGCCTTACGTAACATTGACTACAGCTAGCATCCACTGGGTGGTGCTATAATACCACCCGTAACAGCTCCCTTTCCTTTAAGTAAACAAAACACTTCTTGAAATAACAACTTGTGAACTTCACCCAAGACATGGTTATATGGTTATATCTAGATCTCAAAAACAATTAAACAGCTAAACTTGCTCTATCTTCCCCCTCCCCCCTTCCCTTCGGCCACTATCCCCAGACTGCCTAAACACTGAACATTAGAACGAGTCCATGTGAGCTTATAGGTTCAGTCTGTTAGGAGGCCGTATCTGACGGCCATATCGAGAGAGAGAGCAGGGGAATGGGGTGACGATGGGACAGCAGAGGTGTCCAAAGTCTATGGTGGGCCCGGAGCCCGTGGACTGCTGTAGAGCCTGCTGGGAGAGGGTTGAGGAGAGAATGTGCATGCCCTCTCACCCGCCGCCATTTCACTCTGTGGCTGAGACCCACTGCATTCAGATGAAGGCCCCTCTGCACCAGCCCTAGGGTTTTGTGATGGCCTTGGCTCTACCATACGTAGATCGACTCGATTGCGACGATACAAGGAGCCCTCGACCTCTACCAGATATGATCGTGGTGTCACTTTCTGTAGACACACTCCCCGTCGCCAGATGCCAGTCCTGTCCCCTGGTAGTGGTTTCATCCGAACTGTTTCTCCCACTGTGAGCTCAGGTAAGTCCTTAGCAGTCCTGTCGTAGATGAGTTTTGAGATTTGTTTCCTGTGCCGCAGTTTGTCTACAACATCCGTAACGATGCGTGGCTCAAGAAGTGCATCAACCACTAGCAGAGCTGACTTCAAATGCCGTGACATCAGTCATTTGGCAGACTGCTGTCCATACCCTCCACTGGGGTGTTTCTCCATTGTAAGATTGCCTTCCAGGCATCCTCGCCATCCCGTAGTGCTTTCTTGCACAGGTTGTTTGCGATTTTGACTGTTGCTTCCACCTTCCCGTTGGCCTTGGGATTCCTTGGTGAGGAGGTGATATGGTCAAACCCCCACTCCACAGGGAATTGGCGGAACTGAGTACAGGCGAACTGGGGCCCATTGTCGGAAATGACCCTGTCAGGTTGCCCATAATGAGCAAATTGAGCCTTGCATCGTTTTATTGTTGTTTCTGCGCTAAGGTCTGGCAAAACATCAATCTCCCAGAAATCTGAGTAGTGATCAACTACCATCAGAAAGTCTTTCCCACTGTGTTGGAAAAGATCCAGACTTATGATTTGCCAGGGGCGTGTGAGCAGTTCATGGCTCAGCGTTGTCTCCTTTTGCTGCTCAATCGCATACTCACTGCATGTAGAGCATTTACTGATGTAACCCGCACTTTGCGTTCGGCCGTCGTCTCCCTACACACCCTGGGACTCTGCGTTGTGTTTGTTGTAGTATGATGTTTGCGTGGAAAAGGAAGGAGACGGAGGCTTGGGATCGTGGCTGAGACCCGGACACTTTATTGGCACTCGCTTGCACTTCACCTCTCATCAATCAGCTGGCCGCTGGCCTCATCATACTCACAGCTTCCGGCAGAAGAAACAAAAAAAACATTTGATCAACGTAGCCTTTTGCCCGGGACAAGACTTAGGGGTACGGTGTTGCAAAAGGGACAAACATCGCCATTTGCGGCATTCCCAGGGGAACATACAGCGTAACAGTGCCACCCTGTGGCGGATTTACATTACTACCTTACATCTACCCCTTCTTTAATTGATGACGTCCCAGCCATCAGACCAAACAAAACAAAACAAATAAAACTTATGAGCATAAACATTAAAACAGATCACACTGAAAGTGACGTATTAATACCATGAGTTGCATATGAAATGTAGATGTGTAAATGCAATCAAAGTAAATAAACCATTAATAAAACTTGTTTGTTTTTTTGTTTTTTTTTCGTGGATTATACTTGCCTTGCTACTCTCTCTGCTATGGCCCTCTGCCACAATGTCCAGCCCCTCTCTATCTTCTGCTGTTCCTCTTTTGATCTCACCATCTGTGACTCGTAAGACAGTTTCTTTGGGGGACGTCGAGTTCTCTGTGGGTTCCTCCTCAGGCTGGGGCCATCAAGTGCGTTGGTGTCACTGACATTTAAGTCCTCTTCCCCCCCTTGACTCACTTTTTCGGCTTCCTCCCCCATTACCTCCATGCCATCCACCTCCCAGTCCCCCACGTCAGACTCAACTCCTGCACTTGTTGCTGCACCAGCCCGCTCCACCGGAAGAAACATACACTGTGTAAGAAGGTTGCGGTGAACCACTCTCTCTTTTTCACCATCCTCTGTTCGGACCACATACACAGGTATACTGGGTTGTTTCTTCACCACAATGTATGGGCGTGACTCCCATCTGTCTCCCAGTTTCTGCCGTCCCTCCACATGACATATTTTGACCAAGACTCTGTCCCCTGGGCTGAAACCTTGACTCTTTGCCTTTTGATCATAGTACCTTTTCTGCTGCTCTTTTGCATGTCGCGAGGCCTGGTTAGCCTGAGTATAAGCTTCCGACAGACAGTCATGCAGGGTCTGGATATATTCACTATACTCACATGGCTCTTTGGTGGTAGAAAGCCCAAAAATCAGGTCGACTGGGAGTCGTGGATGTCTACCAAACATTAGGTAATACGGTGTGTACCCAGTAGTCATGTTTGGTGCAGTTATACGCATGTGTCATTGCATCCACATACTCATGCCAGCGGGGTTTCAGGTGAGGCTCTAGTGTCCCCAGCATGCCCATGAGAGTCCGGTTGAACCTTTCGGTGGTGCCGTTACCCTGGGGGTGATAGGGGGTTGTGTGTGTCTTAGTGACACCAGTACACTTACACAGCTCTTTCACCACAGCACTTTCAAAATTACGCCCCTGGTCTGCATGTAGTTTTGCTGGGAATCCAAACCGACAGAAAAAGTTCTTACACAGTACCTTCGCCACTGTACAGGCTTTTTGGTCTTTAGTGGGATAGGCCTGGGCGTACCGGGAGAAGTGGTCAGTGACAATAAGCACATTTTCTATGCCTCCCTTTGATTTCTCCAGAGTCAGAAAGTCTACACACACAAGTTCCATAGGAGCGCTGCTGTGAATACTGACCAGGGGAGCCCTGAGGCCTGCAGTTGGAGTCTTTCTGAGGCAGCACCTTTCACACTGCTCACACCAAGCCTTGATTTCCTGGAACATCTTAGGCCAGTAAAATCTCTCCCTTATCATCTGCAGTGTTCTCTCAAACCCTAAATGCCCTGAGTCATCATGAAGTGCAGTCTTGACGGATGTGTGAAATCTCTCTGGTAGTACCAGCTGCTCTACTACTCCCCTTTGACAGTCTTGGACCTGACGATACATTATTCCATCCTTTATTAATAATCTCCGCCACTCCTTTAAGAGAAGGCAAACCTGCCTGCCACCACCAATCCTCTCGCTGCGGCTCGGTTTTTGGTTCACACTTTTAAAGTGCAAAACGGGACCGATTACAGCATCCTCTTTTTGCCCTGCACGAATCTCCTGTTTTGTCAATGCAGGTAGAGAGTCCATCCCCACATCTTGATAGGATTCACCGAGTGTGTGTGACAGAGGTTCTTGCTGCTCAGGTCCCTCTGAAGCGGAGCTTTCCAGTTGTTGGGGAGATTGTTCCTCTACACACCTTTGTACTTTGGCTGATACAAGCTGAGGGCAGGTTTGCAGGACTTGGGTGACCTCCTGGTTAGACAGCTGGGAGAGGGCATCAGCGTTCGCATTATTCTGTCCCCTTCGATACTGCACATCAAAATCAAATGCTGACAGCCGAGACACCCACCGCTGACCTGTAGCATCCAATTTTGCAGACGACATGACATACTTGAGGGGGTTATTGTCTGTCTGGACTGAGAACTTGCGCCCATATAGATGGTCATAGAACTTGTCGGTCACTGCCCATTTCAGAGCGAGGAACTCTAGTTTGTGTGCAGGATACCTCGTCTCTGCTGGGCTCAAGCCTCTGCTGCCATAAGCTATGACTCTCTCGACTCCGTCCTGAACTTGGGCTAATACAGCACCAAGCCCCTCCCCCGAGGCGTCAGTCTGGAGCAGAAAGGGTAGGCTGTAGTCTGGATAGCCTAACACTGGAGCAGTTGTCAATCTTTCTCTCAGTGACTGAAAAGCCTCCTCACACTCATCAGTCCAGACAAAGGGCGGGTCAGGCACTAACCTCTTCTTCCCCCCTCTCCGTTTCTTTCTAGGGTCACCAGCGGTAAGGCGGTACAGGGGCGCGGCTAAGGTGGAGCAACTGCACACAAACCGCCTGTAATATCCGGTGAATCCCAGGAACTGAAGCACCTCTTTACGATTCGTGGGCCTCGCCCAGTCCTTGACTCTGCTGATCTTCTCTGGGTCTGTCCTGATGCCCTCCGCAGACACCAGGTGACCCAAGTAGTGCACCTCCTTTCTCACAAGCTGACATTTGGAAGGCTTCAACTTCAAGCCATGCTCCTTCAGTCGATCGAACACCAGCTGCAGCCTCTCCAGATGCTCATCAAAGGTTTTAGAGAATATGATCAGATCATCAAGGTAGATCAGGAGATGGGTGAAGTTCAGATCGCCAAAGCAGCAGGTCATGAGTCTCTGGAAGGTGGACGGAGCGTTTTGAAGGCCGAAAGGCATTCTGTTGGCTTCAAACAGCCCCATGGGAGTACTGAATGCTGTTTTGTGTTTGTCCTGCTCCGCCACCTCTACCTGCCAGTATCCAGATGTGAGATCAAGTGTTGAGAAATACTGTGCTTGACCCAGAGCCTCCAGGGCCTCCTCTTTTCTGGGCAGTGGAAATGCATCTCTTGTGCTGCAGGCGTTAAGCCTTCGGTAATCGATGCATAATCTTAGTGATCCGTCTTTCTTGGTAACAATCACTACTGGCGAAGCATATGGACTCTTACTAGGCCTGATAACCCCTGCTGTTTCCATTTCTGTCAGCAACTTCCTCACATCCTGCCACTGTGAAGGGTGAATCTTGCGGTACGGGAGTCGAAAGGGCTTTGAGTCGACCAGGGGGATTTCGTGCTGCACTGTTTTTGTGTGGCCGTAGTCCATTGAGAGCTGTGAGAACACCCCCATATTCCTCTCCACAAGCTCTTTTAGGAGGGCGCGCTGGTGCTCATTCTCCACTGCTGCTTCACTTATGTCCACCCCACCACTGCTTACAACTTGGTTCAGACACAGGTATGTCTCTTTGTTCTCCTCATTTTGATGACAACCCTGTTCCATGGCTGAAAAATCCACAACACTGTCCACCAGGAAGGCACTGGCCAGCTGTGTGTGTGGTTTGATTGTGACAGTTTGTTGGGACAGGTTCATCACTCTGACAGGAGCACAGCCTTTCTTCACATCTGCAAGAACTTTGGCGACCATAAGGTCCTGGGGAAGCCGAATGGAGGCGTGGCCTTCAATTAGCGCTGTGTATGTCTTTCTTTGTGGGCCAGCTTTGATTTTGCACATTAAGTCCATCTCTTTCCCTCCCGGGATGCGTATTTTACAGCCAGTGTACACAGCAGGGCCCACCATGTCATCTGCTCCTGTATATTCAGCTTCGCCAGTTTCCAGTAAAGCTGTGTACCACTCTGGATGGCTTTCCTTCACCCGCTGAAGATATTGCTCCCCATAGGTTGCTTGGAGGTGCCTCCTCGCGGCACGGACGACATTAGTTCCCACAAGCAGTGGGACGGAGGAGCGATACTCGGAGTCAGGGACAACAAAAGCCGGCACACTCTGGAACTCTTTCCCCAGCACTTTCAACTTAATGTGCAGGACACCAGAGTAAAGCACATCCTGACCTGCTGCACCTGCTATGGGTATTTTAGAGGGCCGTAGTTTCTGTCCATGAAGGTCAGGGTGGTTGCACCAGTATCCGTGAGTAATACTGGTTACCTGAGAGCCGGAATCGATAAGAGCCCTGCACTTTAATTCATTCACTTCCACCTCACCCTCATTCCTGGGACCCACAATAGGAATGTCCTCTACTCCATCATCAGTATCGCTCACCTGCAGTGGGGGGTCTTGCTGCTTGCCCATGGTTGCCCCAGTCACCACAGGCTCTAGGGCGTTTAAATGCTGCGTTGAGTGGGGCGTGGTGCTCTCCGCGGAGGTCGCAGGCTGGGGTTGGTGAGTCCAGGGCGGACTGGGATCTGGGAGCACCGCTCGACATACTCGGGCTATATGCCCTTGCTTCCCACACCGGTAGCAAACAACACTGGAGCCCTGAGTACCTGTTCTGGGAGATGGTTGGGGCCTTGGTGGGGGTGCAGGGGCTGGTGCAGGGGTAGGTGCAGCAATTCTCAACTCAAGGTGAGCCAACTTGGTCATCTGTTCTTCTTGGCTAAGAGCTAATTTCTTGACCATATCTTTAAGCTCTGTCCACTCTGAAGTGTGTTTTGACCTCTCTGACCTCATATTGGTATCACATTCTGATGTGACCTGCACCTGGGTGAGCGCTTTCTTTGTCTTGTGTTGTGACTGGAACTTCTGAGTCTCTTTTGCAAGGTTTTTAAGCTCTGCTTGCAGCTCCCGGAAACTCAAAAGCCTGGGCTTCATTGGTGCGATCCTTGCATACACCATCTCATCCATAAGCCCTCTTAGAAACTGTCGAGTGAGTTTACTATCACGATCAGGAAATTGCCTGCCCCCTCTCTGACTTTCCTCTACCGCTCTCAGTGTTGCCTCCAGAGCAACAGCATAAGAGCAGGCAGACTCTCCGGACCTCTGGCTGCGCTCATAGAAGTCGGCTAGTGGATGAAGTGAGCCTTGTGTGTCGCTGTATTCAGCCCTGAGCTCCTCATACGCCTTCTCTGGAGTCTGGTCGTGGGGGGGCAGGTTCAGGACTAGCTTCCTGGCCTCACCGCTCAGGTGTCGCACAACAGTCGAAAGGCGGAGGTGTGTGGGGAGCTCGATTGCCTCCAGAAGGTACTGCATATCACGAACCCAGTCTTCTATAAGTATTTTGCTGTCTGGATTGCCAGTGAAGATTTGGACATTTTTTACCTGATGAGTTTGCATGAACCCACCATATGCAGCTGGTGGAAGGGTTGTGTTGGCTGCAGCTCTGACGGGAGCATTCATTGGGGGCTCATAGGGACGTGGGTGCATGTGCGGGGTGGTGGATGGGTGTGGTGGAGGGTGTTGTGGGAGTGTGTTGTGGTACATGACAGCTCGAGGGTCTGAGGCAGGGGTTGTGTGGTTAGGGGCTACATGTTGCACTGCTAGTGGGGTGGTCACCTCTTGGGGGTAGAGGGCAGCATGCTGTGACATATGCAGCTGGGGCATTGATCCATGCTGCAAACTTTGAAGGGTCTGGCCAGTAGAAGAGGGGTAGCTCATAATGTTCATCATTGGTGGCATTTGAAAGCTTGGCATGAGGGCCTGGGGTACAGGGGGATTATATGCAGGACCAGTGTAGACCTGGGGTTTAGGCTCGGCAGCAGGGCTTTGGTAAGGAGGGGTGTCTGGGTGAGTCATGGTAGGCCGCTGTACAGTTTGCATTTCCGTGGAGGTGGGGCACGAGAGGCTGTGAATGGGCAAAGGGTGTGTGTGCTGGTTCACACTGGCTTGGGCCAGGGGATTAGGTTCCACTAATATCTGTACGGCTGGAAGGGATGCACTGGGCAGGCTGTAGTCTGGCCTGCTGTTTCGGTGGATTGGTTTGGCAGCTGGGCTGCTGTCAAAACATAGTGAGGGTGCTTGCATTGGAGCTCTAGAGGCTGGCAAGGTGGGTGCATGAGCTGGAGTGGAGTAGTGAATAGGGTAAGGTGACAGTATTGGGGGTGGTGGAGTGAGTGGTGCACTTAGTCCTGGGTATGGGGGCTGCTGACTGCTGTGGTGGTCTTGAGGGAGGATCAGCTGTTGGGTGGTGGTGGGGCTAGTGAAGTAGTTGTTAAGCTTTGGCCTCACGGATTGCTGTTGATTTGCAGCACTGGTGGTTGTTACGCCCTTGCTTGAAAGGTGGGGTTGTGTCTGGGCTGGAGAGTCACAGTTGTGGCTGGCTGTGGGCATCGGGGGCAGTTGGGAACCCGGTGTGGCAGCAGAGGCACCTTCTTGCTTTTAATGATAATCTGCATAGTCACTGAACATTTTGATTTTTTTTTTAAATCACTATGACTGGTGTAACTGTTGGTGTCAAAACAGATGACTATTAATGATTCACTGTGTTCACAGAATAAGTTTAGCTGTGTATGCAAAATCTCCCCTTTTTTCCAGTAAATATATCAAAAAACAATAATCACTATCAAATCAAAACTCACATTAAACTTGAGTCAAAATCAGATGGTCAATACACAACCCTTAACCAAAACCAAAAAATTATGAATGATATATATCAGCTTAATGTTAAACACAGTGTTCCTATAGCTGGATCTCACATAGCACACTTTTACACAACTCAAATAACAGTTAAGTTTATCGAAATATCATAAAAAGTCCTCAAATGGATATAGCAAGCTTTCAACAGTCTTTAAAGGATATTTGAAGAGGTGAGTATCTTGCCAATGCTGCAGCGCCGATGACAGTAGTTCAGTCCACCACACTGTCCAGTCACTGAAGGTAACGCAGTTCAATGCAGCAGCAAAGGCGAGGACGCAAGTCTCTGTATCTCCTTGGATCTCGAAGCACCACGATCCGGGTCACGGCACCATGATGTAACCCGCACTTTGCGTTCGGCCGTCGTCTCCCTACACGCCCTGGGACTCTGCGTTGTGTTTGTTGTAGTATGATGTTTGCGTGGAAAAGGAAGGAGGCGGAGGCTTGGGATCGTGGCTGAGACCTGGACACTTTATTGGCACTCGCTTGCACTTCACCTCTCATCAATCAGCTGGCCGCTGGGCTCATCATACTCACAGCTTCCGGCAGAAGAAACAAAAAACATTTGATCAACGTAGCCTTTTGCCCGGGACAAGACTTAGGGGTACAGTGTTGCAAAAGGGACAAACATCGCCATTTGCGGCATTCCCAGGGGAACATACAGCGTAACAGTGCCACCCTGTGGCGGATTTACATTACTACCTTACATTGACATAACCATTGAGTTCGCTCTGCATTCCAGGCCAGCATATGGTCTCCCGTGCTTGTCTGTAGCAGGCCTCTCCACCGATGTAACTGCCATGTACCCTTGCAAGCATCTCAGGACGCAATGATTTTGGGATCACCACTCTTTGCCCCCTAAACAAGACTCTGTTCAGGACACTTAGCTCCTCTTTCATAGGCCAGAACTCTCTGACTGCCTGCTCTGTTTCATCCTTATCAGAGGGCCAGCCCTTCAGGATAGTAGACTTCACGACTTGCAGCTGTCTGTAGTTGTCTGTGTGTTGCTGTATCTGTAGCAGCCTTTTGTCTGTGACGTTCAGATAGTCGGCCATATTTATATGCTCAATTGCCAGCTGCTCGTCCACCATACTGTAGTCTGTGTGCTCTGCATGCATAGAGCCAGGGTGTGTTTTGGAAGTGACAGCCCTGCTTAATGTGTCACTCACAAACATGTCCGGCCCTGGTTTGTAGATCACCCTCAGGTTGTAATTCTGAAGAGCCAGCAGCATGCTCTGCAAGCGCTTGGGAGCATTGAGGAGAGGCTTGCTGTAGATTGCTACGAGGGGCTTGTGATCTGTCTCTGCTGTGATATTGTCTCTACCACACAGATAATGATGGAAACGCTGGCAGGCAAATACTATGCTGAGGCATTCCTTCTCTATCTGCGCATAGTTTTGCTCTGTAGGCATGAGTGCCCTTGATGCAAAAGCAATAGGCTGTCCTTCCTGCATCAGACAGCAGCCCATGCCATGCTGGCTGGAGTCACTCTGTACTGTGATGGGTTTCGACATATCATAGTATCGCAGCACGAGCGTCTGTGTCACAAGCTGTTTTATCTCCCTGACAGCTGCATCGTGCTTCGGCAGCCAGTGCCAGACTGTGTCCTTGTCTGTGAGCCTCCTCAAAGGCCCACATACTTCTGAGAGCCGCGGGAGAAACTTAGCCAAGTACGTGACGAATCCGATGAGTCGCTGCACACCCTTGACGTCGGATGGGGCTGGCATGACCAAAACCGCTCTGACTTTCTCTGGGTCAGCTTTTAGAGCTGCAGCCGACAGGATGTGGCCATGGAACCGCACCTCAGACACTCTAAACTGAAGTTTCTTGACACTGAGCTGCAGTTTCACTTGTCGACAGCGGTCCAGAAGGGCTACCAGCTTGTCATCATGGTCCTTGTTTGCCTCTTCCTTGCTTTAGCCACAAACAACGATGAGGATGTCGTCAGCTGTAGGCTCCACTCCCTCAAGCCCTTCCAACACCTCATGCTGTTTCCTCTGGTAGACCTCTGGGGCTACTGACACACCAAACGGAAGTTTCAACCAGGTACTCATCTCTTGAGTGCCTGGTTGAGATGGTGTGGCTGTAGACATATACACAGCTTTTCTGGTCTTTTGACTATGACCATATTGCTGATCCAATCCGTGGGCTCACTGGCTGATATAATATGACCCTCCCTTTCATATCGGTCATGCTGAGCCTTCACAGCTTCCTTCATAGCCACCGGAACATTGCGTGGTGCACTCTGCGCCGGTTGAACCGCTGGATCCAAGTCGAAATGAACCTCTCTGAGGAGTGCCTCCACAGGACCATTGAAGACATCCTGATATGCTCTGATGACTGTACCTCAGGTGAGAGACATGGTGAGGCTGTCAGCCACTGCGTTGAGCCCTTCTACTCTGAGCTCCTCTGGGATGGTAAAGTGTATGAGCCCCATCTCCTCTGACGTGGACCCTGACAGCAGTGGCAACTGTCGTGTATTTACGACCTCAAAATCCAGCTTGTATTTGCTGCCCCGTACTACACACTCAGTGGTAATGACCCCAAATGATGGCAGACCTTGGTCTGAGTACATTGTCAGTGTGGTGCTACTACGCTTTAGTTTCTCTCTGGGAGCCAGCCTCCTCTTGTCCCTGAGACTCATGACGTTGCACGTAGCTCCCGAGTCAAGCTGGCATCTCTGTAGTTTGCCATTTAGGCGAAGATTGACAAACCATTTCTTGCCTTTTGTTCCCACTGCACCAATGCCTTCTATTGCGTACACATCATTTGTGTCCATGACTGTGTTGTCTTTATCCATGTTCAGTCCCTCAACTGCGTGGAGTTTACCATCTTTTTTCTTATTTTTATTGCAAACTTTCGCAAAGTGATTGGCTGTGCCACAAGCATTGCAGGTCTTGCCATACGCTGGGCAGTGTTCTCTTCCCCACTCATGTGCTGTGCCACAGTATTTGCATGCGGAGAGGCCCCCACCTTGTGATCTGGGGTGCCCACTCATTTTCTCTGTAGTAGTGGCTGATCTTTTGAATGTTTGTTTCCCTACAACATTGACATTGTCCACGAGTGATCTCTCCTGCTCCATGGATCTCAACTGCAAATCACTCAGCTCAGCTCTGCTGCTCTGCATGCTTCAATAGCACTGACTAGAGTCAAGTCCTTTCCCCTTAACAACCGTCTGCGTGTGCCCTCTTTAGCAATGCCGATGACTATTCTGTCCCTGATTAAGTCATCTCTCAGGTCTCCATATTCGCATGTGGAAGCTTTCTCCCTGAGCCGTGTCACAAAACAGTCTATTGTTTCACCTTCCTCTTGTTTACAACAGCCAAAAACGTAGCGCTCATAAATCACATTTTTAGCGGGTTTGAAATACTTCTCCAATGAGTCCAGTATGACGGTCGCGCCTTCTTGCTGTGCGTCGGTCAAATTTAAGTTGTGTTTGTAGACATGTCGACATTCAACTCCCATGACACTCCTCAGAGTCGCCGCCTGGACTTTCTTGTCCTTGTCCACCAGCCCTGTGGCTAAAGCATAATCTTCAGATTCTGCTTGGAAGATTTCCCAATTCACACTCAGGTTGCCACTGAGCTTCATGGGAGCTGGCGGGGGTATGGTCACGGCCATGGCTATTCACTGCTGTTACTGCGGTACGGCTAGCTAGCATTAGCAAAACAAAAACTTGCAAAACTCGCTTGACGGCTCAATATCCCTTCAGCTACCAAATCGCCGAATCAAAGGTCCCCTTGTGACACCATGTTTGAGCTAGTGGTGTGTAAAACCGAGGCATACTCCAAGTTCACAGTTAAGGGGCTTTAGTGTCGAACTGTAAGTACCAACAATACAGAGATGAACTGACGCACGCAGGAGATTGCGTGCCTTATGTAACATTGACTATAGCTAACATCCACTGGGTGGTGCTATAATACAACCCGTAACATCTAATGGCAAAAAAATAAAAGACTGTAAATCTAAAGTATTTACTCTGGAAAAAGAGGTCACAAAAGTCGAGAAAGGAAACGTCAATCTAAGAGAGAGAGAGAGTCCTGGAGCTTGAGCATTATAAACGCCGCTGGAATTTGAAGCTACGCGGGCTCAAGGAGCAAGAAAATGAAAATACGAGAGAGAAGGTGGCACAGATTCCGATCAAGATCGCTCCACAATGGATTGACAAGGTTGACATCATTGCTCACTCGGTACATCGGTTGGGTAAAAAGGAAGGCAGGCATCGCCATGTCGTCATACAGTTCACCATGAGGCACTTTAGAGATGAGCTCTGGCGTCTGGCCAAGGGCGCTGCAGCGTGCAAGGAGTTGAAGTGAAGTTGTGCAGAACACATCCTGCCGGCGGACAGGGAGGCGAGAGCGGCCATATGGCCATGAATCAAGCAAGCCAGAGAAGCAGGTCAGCGAGCATACTTCGGAGGACCGACCGGCTGGCTACATAAGTGGTAAACGAATTGAGGTCCCCTAATCACCTTGTCATTTAAGTTCAGGACTCAAGTCACTTTATTGACCCAATACTTGAAACGTTCTTTCATATTTAAGAGGGACATTTAAGTTGAATGTTTAAAAAAGGACATTGCCTTGAATTTCGTTTCCAAAGCAGCCCTTTTCCTGCTAGTCTGTTACTACTTTAAGTTGTAAGTTGTTCTTTGATGTTCTCTTTTAATTCAGACTTTTGTTCCATTTCATTTAATGCAAGGTGTCTCAGAGATAGTATTAAACGAAAGGCAATTTTTATTTTCTGTAAAAGCAAGAAACTGCACTGTGTTCTGCTACAAGAAACTCATTCTAATGAAACGGATGAAAAGTTCTGGACCAACCAATGGGGGGGACAAGATTTTATTTTGTCATGGAACCAATCGCTCTGCAGGTACTGCTATCCTATTGAACAACTTCCCTGGGGAAAATTATTACTTCCAAAAAAAGAGTGGACGGTCACTGGATCCTATGGGTTTTGTCACGTGAGCATTCCTTTTGTTTATTTAGGGGAGTATGTATGGATACAATAATATAAACCAGAATAAGAACTTACTCTCTGAAAGCAATGTTATTATTAAGGATCTGAATCTGAGATGCCCAACTGATAATATTATGTTAGGAGGGGACTTCAGTATGGTGTATAATGAGTGGGTGGACCACTATCCCAGAAAGTAGCATAGCCATCAATATAATCCTCATTTGATTAATTTTTGTTGTAGCCACAATCTATTTGACCCATGGCGCTTTATGCACCCTGTTTTAAAAGAATTTTCTTGGTTTAAGCCAGATGCCTCAAATCAATCTAGGATTGATTTTTGGCTCATTTCTGATTGTATAAAAGAATTTGTTGTTGGCTGTTTTATATCTACCACTTCCTTATCAGACCACTGTATTATTAGTTTAATAATTTTGAAACCTGTGAGTGCTTACAAGCGAAATAAGGGTTATTGGAAGTTTAATGCTAGCTTGTTACACTCTGAGGTCTGCTGTCAGGGGGTTAAAAATATCATTAGACTTAGACTACTTTTATTGTCATTGCCTCATATGCATGTCTCATACATACAAGGGAACGAAATTATGTTTCACACGGACCACTGTGTCGCATAAAAACAAATAACACACAATAAATATTAAAAACACAAAGTGTATTGAAAACAAAAATTACTTCACAGACCATCACAAGCACACCTGACTGTGTGAAATGTGATGACTCACATTTCTAAGATAACAGCCTTTCTTCTTATATCTCCAAATGTGGATTTTTGAAATTTAAAATGAGAAATTTTTCCATATCCTTTAGTAAACAACGGAAACATTCCGCCCAGTAAGGAGAGGCCCAATCGACGAGAGAAATATATCTGTGCTGCAATAAACCCACAATTACTGATGCTGACCAAAGGAAATTACTTACACTACATGCCATACTGGATGATATTTACACAAAGAAAGCAAAGGGGGCTTTCATTAGATCTAAAGCAAAATGGAATGAGGAAAGAGAGAGAAATTCTTCTTCTTCTTTGCAGATTAGAGGAAACCCGCCAAGAAAAAATATTGTAGCAATATTATGGGAACATTGATCATCAATAACAATGAATGTTCTGATTCAAAGAGGATAGTCAATGAAACATATTCCTTTTTTAGTAATCTATACTCTTCTAAATTTTCCCTTGATACAGCAGAAGTCTTTTTTTGACAAATCAAAGTTTTCATTCCTCAAATAAATGAAGATTTCAGAAATGACTGTGAGGCACAGATCTCACATGAGGAGCTAGAGAAAGCATTGCATTGCTTGACTCCTGACCGCTCTCCTGGCCCAGGTGGCCTTACAGCAAAATCTTTATAAACATTTTTGGGTACATATCAAAGTACTTTTATTTGAAACACTAAAAGAAACTATTGAAATTGTATCACTTCCACAGACTATGAGGCAATGTGTGATAGTTCTTATTCCAAAATAGGTCAAGATAAAAAAAAAGAGTTGTATAATTGGCGACCAGTAACGCTCCTCAACAGGGATCACAAGCTGCTCTCGCACATATTTTCAAATCGTCTCCAAGAAGGACTTTCTCAAAAAGTAAGTGACACTCAGTCAGGATTCATGAGGTAGACCAGTACATAATAATGTGCGCCTAGTCCTAGACCTACTTAATAATAATAAAAAAAAATAGTAATAATAATAAATCAATCTTATATAGCGCTTTTCAAGTACTCAAAGTCGCTTTACAATAAATGGAGTGAAACAAGACGACAGATGAACATAACACAGACATACAGGGGTGGATGGGAAGGGGGGCAGACATACAGGGGTGGATGGGAAGGCGGGCTACGAGAGGGAGAAGCGGCAGCCACAGACGACGCCAGCAGTACTCTCCGACTTGGACAGATATAAAGGGAAAGAAAAACAAACATCATAAATCACAGATGCACCTCAAGCGCTCAGTCCCCAGCCTGCCCCCTGACCAGGTGTGTATGAGCGGACGGGGGGGGGGGGGCACGAGAAGGCAATGGAGAAAAGGTGGGTCTTGAGACGGGATTGGAAGGGTGAGAGGGATTCTGAGTCTCTAATGGTTTGGGGAAGTGAGTTCCAGAGCCTGGGAGCTGCTCTGGAGAAGGCTCGATCACCAAAGCCGCCGAGGTTGGACCTGGGGGTAGAGAGAAGGGAGGCTGAGGTGGATCTGAGGAACCGAGAGGGTTGGTAGGGGGAGAGGAGATCGGTGAGGTATGGGGGAGCCCATTTGTGAAGGGCTTTATAAGTAAGAACCATGAGTTTGTAATTGATCCGGTGGGAGATAGGTAGCCAGTGGAGTTCTTTTAGGACTGGGGTGATGTGGTGCCAGGATTTGGTGAAAGTTAAAAGTCGGGCGGATGCGTTCTGGACCAATTGGAGTCTCTTGATAGAGCTAGCACTGATGCCATAGAGGAGTGAGTTGAAGGCATGGATCAGTATCTCAGCAGCAGGGCGTGTGAGAGAGGATCTTATTTTTGCAATGTTGCGAAGGTGATAGAAGGAGGATTTGACCATTTGGCGGATATGTGGCTCAAGGGAGAGGGTGGGATCAAGGATCACACCAAGGTTGCATGCCTGGGAGGAAGGGGAGACAGTAGTGCCATCGATGGTGAGTGCGAGGTTGTTGATTTGGCTGAGAATGGACTTGGAGCCAATGAAGAGGAGTTCAGTTTTGTCACTGTTGAGTTTGAGGAGGTTTTGCTGCATCCAGACTTTAATCTCAGACAGACAGGAGTCGATGTGAGAGAGGGGTGGATTGTGAGGGGATTTGGTGCTGAGGTATATCTGGGTGTCATCAGCATAACAGTGGAAGTCCAAGTTGAAATGGCGGAGAATCTGACCAAGAGGAAGGATGTAGATGATGAAAAGGAGTGGACCGAGTACAGAACCTTGGGGAACACCTTGTGTGACTGTGGGTGGAACAGAGGAGTGGTTGTAAAGTGAGATGAAGTGTGACCTGTTGGAGAGGTAAGACTGGAGCCAGATGAGTACGGTGCCTTCAATACCGACATCTTTCAATCTGGTGAGCAGGATGTTGTGGCTCACAGTATCGAAGGCTGAACTAAGGTTGAGGAGGATGAGGATGCTAAGGGCTCCAGTATCAGCAGAGATGATGAGGTCATTAAGTACTTTAAGGAGTGCCGTTTCAGTGCTGTGGAGTGGGCGAAAACCAGACTGGAGGGGTTCAAGCAGGTTGTTGGAGTGTAGGTAGGTTTGGAGTTGTGTGGCGACAATGCGTTCCAGGGTTTTAGAGAGGAAGGGGAGATTGGAAATTGGCCGGTAGTGGTTGAGGCAGGATGGATCAAGACCAGGTTTCTTGAGAATTGGGTGACAGCTGCAGTTCTGTAGGCAGAGGGGACAGTTCCATGGGACAGTGAGGAATTGAAAAGTTTGGTGAGGTAGGGGCATAGGCAGGGAGGTATTTCTTCAGTAGGGGGGTGGGGGCGGGATCAAGGGAGCAGGTTGTGGATTTTGATGAGCTGATGAGTTCAGAGATAGTGGTAGGGGCAACCGGAACAAGCCGGGAGAGGCGGGTATTAGGGGGAGGGGTATGGAGGTCAACAGGAATGGGGAGAAGAGGGGCCGGAGTAGGTGCTGCTGGGTCAGACGCAGGGGACAGCGATTTGTTGATAGCAGCGATTTTGTCTGCAAAAAATTGGAGAAATGAGTTGCATTGTTCAGCAGTAGAGTTGGAGAGGGCATCGGCACGGGGCTTTAGGAGGTTGTTTACAGTGGAGAAGAGGGTGCGGGGGTTGTGGTTGGAATCATTAATGATGGTGGAAAAATAGGCAGACTTGGCGGCGGTGAGGGCATCTTTGTAGGCAGAGAGGTGGAAGTTATGGGCTTCTTGATGTACAGTGAGAGATGTTTTCTTGGCGAGTCGTTCCAGTTGGTGGGCAGTCTGTTTCATTGTGCGGAGCTCAGGTGTAAACCAGGGTGCAGAGGTGTTGAAGGAGACTGTTTTTGTTTTGAGAGGGGCCAGTGTGTTGAGGGAGGCAGACAGGGTGGCGTTGAGGTGATTGGTGAGATCATCAGGTAAGGTAGAGGCTGGTTCCAGGGGGAGAGCAGAGGAGAGCAGATCGGAGAGTTGGAGGGGGGTCAATAGATTTAGTATTGCGGAATGTTATTTCTCTGAGGAGGTGTGGCCGAGGAGTTGGGGATGGAATAGTGAACTGGATGAGATTATGGTCTGACAGAGGAAATGGGGATGGATGGATGTTGTGTATCGGTAGACTGACAGAGCAGACCAGGTCAAGGATATGGCCTTTGACATGGGTGGGGGAAGTGACGTGCTGGGTGAGGTTGAAATTGTCCAATAGAGCGAGGAATTCTGATGCAAACTTACAGATGGGTAAATCAATGTGGATGTTAAAATCACCAAGCAGTAGTAAGTGTGAGGGGAGAGATGAAGCTCTTGTGAGGAGTTCAGAGAGGTCATACGGGAAAGATGGATTTGGTGTGGGTGGCCGGTAGGTAAGAATGACAGCCATTGAGCAGGTTTTAAAAGCGAGGAATTCAAATGATGAGACGGTGGGGAGTGAGAGCTCAGTGGTCCTGAAGTTCTGATTGAATAAGGCAGCAAGACCACCTCCACGACGGGAGGGACGGGGTCTGCAGATGTAGCCAAAACCAGGGGGGATGCTTCGTTGAGGGAGAAAAAGTCGCCAGGTTGTTGCCAGGTTTCAGTGAGCAGGAGAAAGTCAAATGAATTATCAGTAATTGTTTCATGTAGGATAAGGGCTTTGTTATTTAGTGATCGGGTGTTAAGGAGGCAAGGTTGATGGAATGAGAGGGCAACGTAGTGGGGGCATGCTGGAGAGGTCTGAGGTCGTCCAGGTTAGCAGTGCGGGGGGGGGGGTGCAGTGGCGGGGGGGGGCGGTGGGAGCATAGGGTTTGGATGTGGGATATCGTATCGGGGTTAGTGGAGGATGTAGATGACGGGAGTGTCTGGGGCCGTGATGAAGATAATGGCGGCAGCGGAGGACGCCAGCAGACAGAGCGGAGGTGCGTGCAACAGAGGATAGCCGGTAGTTTTTGTTGAGGGACAGGAGTTCATCAGGAGAGTAGTGTAAGGGAGGAGGAGGGAAGCTAATAAAGAGGGAACAGGGTATTCTCTGTAGTCGTAATAGGGGGGGGGGGGGGTAACGTAAGTAAAAACAGAAGAGGGCAGCAGAGAGTTGGTTCCATGAGACGGACGGCTTAATAACGCTGGAAACGTAAGAGGGGTGGCGCAGAGCACGGATGGAGTAAGGCTAGCTACTCCCCATATGAAGGGGGGTGCCCTGCCGCCAGGGATGGTGAAGTCCACATCACGCTAGTCCCAGTTGATGATGGCCCAAAGAGGGATAGTGTCCACTGCCGAGGGAAAATAAAGAAAATACCCCAGCGGGGGTTGGGGGACGGAGCCAGATCCGCTAGCTAGCATGCAGAACCAGGAAGCCAGAGCTCACGCAACGCTAACGTTAGCCGAGTGGAACGTGTGTATAAAGGTACCCATGTGTATAAAGGTATACATGTGTATAAAGGTACACATGTGTCTAAAGGTATTCATGTGTCTAAAGGTATACATGTGTCTAAAGGTATTCATGTGTCTAAAGGTATTCATGTGTATAAAGGTATTCATGTGTCTAAAGGTATTCATGTGTCTAAAGGTATTCATGTGTATGAAGGTACTCATGTGTATAAAGGTATTCATGTGTCTAAAGGTATTCATGTGTATAAAGGTATACATGTGTCTAAAGGTATTCATGTGTATAAAGGTATTCATGTGTATAAAGGTATTCATGTGTATAAAGGTATACATGTGTCTAAAGGTATTCATGTGTCTAAAGGTATACATGTGTATAAAGGTACTCATGTGTATAAAGGTATACATGTGTATAAAGGTACACATGTGTCTAAAGGTATTCATGTGTCTAAAGGTATACATGTGTCTAAAGGTATTCATGTATATAAAGGTATTCATGTGTATAAAGGTATTCATGTGTCTAAAGGTATTCATGTGTCTAAAGGTATTCATGTGTATAAAGGTATTCATGTGTCTAAAGGTATTCATGTGTATGAAGGTACTCATGTGTATAAAGGTATACATGTGTCTAAAGGTATTCATGTGTATAAAGGTATTCATGTGTATAAAGGTATTCATGTGTATAAAGGTATTCATGTGTCTAAAGGTATTCATGTGTCTAAAGGTACTCATGTGTGTATAAAGGTATTCATGTGTGTATAAAGGTATTCATGTGTATAAAGGTACTCATGTGTGTATAAAGGCATTCATGTGTATAAAGGTATTCATGTGTCTAAAGGTATACATGTGTGTATATAAAGGTATACATGTGTGTATAAAGGTACTCGTGAGTATAATGGTATACATGTGTGTATAAAGGTATACATGTGTATAAAGGTATTCATGTGTATAAAGGTATTCATGTGTATAAAGGTATACATGTGTCTAAAGGTATTCATGTGTATAAAGGTATTCATGTGCATAAAGGTATTCATGTGTGTATAAAGGTATACATGTGTGTATAAAGGTATTCATGTGTGCATAAAGGTATACATGTGTGTATAAAGGTATACATGTGTGTATAAAGGTATTCATGTGTCTAAAAGTATTCATGTGTATAAAGGTATTCATGTGTATAAAGGTATTCATGTGTAAAAAGGTATTCATGTGTCTAAAGGTATTCATGTGTATAAAGGTATTCATGTGTCTAAAGGTATTCATGTGTCTAAAGGTATTCATGTGTATAAAGGTATTCATGTGTCTAAAGGTATTCATGTGTCTAAAGGTATTCATGTGTCTAAAGGTATTCATGTGTATGAAGGTACTCATGTGTATAAAGGTATTCATGTGTCTAAAGGTATTCATGTGTATAAAGGTATACATGTGTCTAAAGGTATTCATGTGTATAAAGGTATTCATGTGTATAAAGGTATTCATGTGTATAAAGGTATACATGTGTCTAAAGGTATTCATGTGTCTAAAGGTATACATGTGTATAAAGGTACTCATGTGTATAAAGGTATACATGTGTATAAAGGTACACATGTGTCTAAAGGTATTCATGTGTCTAAAGGTATACATGTGTCTAAAGGTATTCATGTATATAAAGGTATTCATGTGTATAAAGGTATTCATGTGTCTAAAGGTATTCATGTGTCTAAAGGTATTCATGTGTATAAAGGTATTCATGTGTCTAAAGGTATTCATGTGTATGAAGGTACTCATGTGTATAAAGGTATACATGTGTCTAAAGGTATTCATGTGTATAAAGGTATTCATGTGTATAAAGGTATTCATGTGTCTAAAGGTATTCATGTGTCTAAAGGTACTCATGTGTGTATAAAGGTATTCATGTGTGTATAAAGGTATTCATGTGTATAAAGGTACTCATGTGTGTATAAAGGCATTCATGTGTATAAAGGTATTCATGTGTCTAAAGGTATACATGTGTGTATATAAAGGTATACATGTGTGTATAAAGGTACTCGTGAGTATAATGGTATACATGTGTGTATAAAGGTATACATGTGTATAAAGGTATTCATGTGTATAAAGGTATTCATGTGTATAAAGGTATACATGTGTCTAAAGGTATTCATGTGTATAAAGGTATTCATGTGCATAAAGGTATTCATGTGTGTATAAAGGTATACATGTGTGTATAAAGGTATTCATGTGTGCATAAAGGTATACATGTGTGTATAAAGGTATACATGTGTGTATAAAGGTATTCATGTGTCTAAAAGTATTCATGTGTATAAAGGTATTCATGTGTATAAAGGTATTCATGTGTAAAAAGGTATTCATGTGTCTAAAGGTATTCATGTGTATAAAGGTATTCATGTGTCTAAAGGTATTCATGTGTATAAAGGTACTCATGTGTATAAAGGTATACATGTATCTAAAGGTATTCATGTGTATAAAGGTATTCATGTTTCTAAAGGTATTCATGTGTCTAAAGGTACTCATGTGTGTATGAAGGTATTCATGTGTGTATAAAGGTATTCATATGTATAAAGGTACTCATGTGTGTATAAAGGTATTCATGTGTATAAAGGTATTCATGTGTCTAAAGGTATACATGTGTGTATATAAAGGTATACATGTGTGTATAAAGGTACTCGTGAGTATAAAGGTATTCATGTGCATAAAGGTATTCATGTGTGTATAAAGGTATACATGTGTGTATAAAGGTATTCATGTGTGCATAAAGGTATACATGTGTGTATAAAGGTATACATGTGTGTATAAAGGTATTCATGTGTGTATAAAGGTATTCATGTGTGCATAAAGGTATTCATGTGTGTATAAAGGTATACATGTGTGTATAAAGGTACTCATGTGTCTAAAGGTATTCATGTGTGTATAAAGGTATACGTGTGTATAAAGGTACTCGTGTATAAAGGTATTCATGTGTGTATAAAGGTATACATGTGTGTATAAAGGTATTCATGTTTATAAAGGTATACGTGTGTGTATAAAGGTACTCGTTTATATAAAGGTATACATGTGTGTACATAAAGGTATACATGTGTGTATAAAGGTATTGTGTATATAAAGGTATACATGTGTGTATATAAAGGTATACATGTGTGTATAAAGGTACTCGTGTATATAAAGGTATACATGTGTGTATGAAGGTACTCGTGTGTATAAAGGTATACATGTGTGTATAAAGGTATACGTGTGTATACACGTATACATGTTTATAAAGGCATACATGTGTGTATAAAGGTATACATGTGTGTATAAAGGTATTCATGTGTGTATAAAGGTATACATGTGTGTATAAAGGTATACATGTGTGTATAAAGGTATTCATGTGTATATAAAGGTATACATGTGTGTATAAAGGTATTCATGTGTGCATAAAGGTATACATGTGTGTATAAAGGTTTTCACGAGTATAAAGGTATACATGTGTGTATATAAAGGTATAAATGTGTGTATAAAGGTACTCATGTGTGTATAAAGGTGTACATGTGTGTAAAGGTATACATGTGTGTATAAAGGTATTCATGTTTATAAAGGTATACGTGTGTATAAAGGTATTCGTGTGTATAAAGGTATATATGTGTGTATAATGGTATACCTGTGTGTATAAAG
Source organism: Lampris incognitus (assembly GCF_029633865.1). Lineage (NCBI taxonomy): Eukaryota > Metazoa > Chordata > Actinopteri > Lampriformes > Lampridae > Lampris > Lampris incognitus. Next base: position 152,107,943 of record NC_079212.1, on the reverse strand, counting down.
GTATTCATGTCTGTATAAAGGTATACATGTGTGTATAAAGATATACATGTGTTTATAAAGGTACTCATGTGCGTACAAAGGTATTCATGTGTGTATGAGGGTACTCATGTGTATAAAGGTATATATGTGTGTATAATGGTATACCTGTGTGTATAAAGGTATTCATGTCTGTATAAAGGTATACATGTGTCTAAAGGTATTCATGTGTATAAAGGTATTCATGTGTATAAAGGTATTCATGTGTGTATGAAGGTACTCGTGTGTATAAAGGTATACATGTGTGCATAAAGGTATACATGTGTCTATAAAGGAAAACATGTGTATAGGGTTAGGGTTATTCTTCCTGGTACACACCATCCTGCATGTTTTTCTTCCTAGTATATACCATCCTGCATGTTTTTCTTCCTAGTATATACCATCCTGCATGTTTTTCTTCCTGGTATACACCATCCTACATTCCGTTCTTCCTGGTACACACCATCCTGCATGTTATTTTTCCTGGTACACACCATCCTGCATGTTTTTCTTCCTGGTATACACCATCCTGCATGTTTTTCTTCCTAGTATACACCGTCCTGTATGTTTTTCTTCCTGGTATACACCATCCTGCATGTTTTTCTTCCTGGTATACACCATCCTGCATGTTTTTCTTCCTAGTATACACCATCCTACATTCCGTTCTTCCTGGTCCACACCATCCTGCATTCCGTTCTTCCTGGTATACACCATCCTGCATGTTTTTCTTCCTGGTATACACCATCCTGCATTCAGTTCTTCCTGGTACACACCATCCTACATTCCGTTTTTCCTGGTACACACCATCCTGCATGTTTTTCTTCCTGGTATACACCATCCTACATTCCGTTCTTCCTGGTACACACCATCCTACATTCCGTTTTTCCTGGTACACACCATCCTGCATGTTTTTCTTCCTGGTACACACCATCCTGCGTATTTTTCTTCCTCGTACGCAGCAACCTACATTCCGTTCATCCTGGTATGCAGCATCCTACATTCCGTTCTTCCTGGTACACACCATCCTGCATGTTTTTCTTCCTTGTACACACCATCCTACATCCCGTTCTTCCTGGTACACACCATCCTACATTCAGTTCTTCCTGGTACACACCATCCTGCATGTTCTTCTTCCTGGTACACACCATCCTGCGTGTTTTTCTTCCTTGTACACACCATCCTACATTCCGTTCTTCCTGGTACACACCATCCTGCCTGTTTTTCTTCCTTGTACACACCATCCTGCCTGTTTTTCTTCCTGGTATACACTACCCTACATACCGTTCTTCCTGGTACACACCATCCTACATTCCGTTCTCTCTGGTACACACCATCCTACATTTAGTTCTTCCTGGTACACACCATCATGCATGTTTGTCTTCCTGGTACACACCATCCTTCATGTTTTTCTTCCTGGTATACACCAGCCTACATTCCGTTCTTCCTGGTACACACCACCCTGCATGTTTTTCTTCCTGGTATACACCATCATGCATGTTTTTCTTCCTGGTACACACCATCCTACATTTAGTTCTTCCTGGTACACACCATCCTGCATGTTTGTCTTCCTGGTACACACCATCCTTCATGTTTTTCTTCCTGGTATACACCAGCCTACATTCCGTTCTTCCTGGTACACACCACCCTGCATGTTTTTCTTCCTGGTATACACCATCATGCATGTTTTTCTTCCTGGTATACACCATCCTACATTCCGTTCTTCCTGGTACACACCACCCTGCATGTTTTTCTTCCTGGTACACACCATCCTGCATGCTTTTCTTCCTGGTACACACCATCCTGTATGTTTATCTTCCTGGTACACACCATCCTACATTCCGTTCTTCCTAGTACACACCATCCTACATTCCGTTCCTCCTGGTACACACCATCCTGCATGTTTTTCTTCCTGGTATACACCAGCCTACATTCCGTTCTTCCTGGTACACACCACCCTGCATGTTTTTCTTCCTGGTATACACCATCATGCATGTTTTTCTTCCTGGTATACACCATCCTACATTCCGTTCTTCCTGGTACACACCACCCTGCATGTTTTTCTTCCTGGTACACACCATCCTGCATGCTTTTCTTCCTGGTACACACCATCCTGTATGTTTATCTTCCTGGTACACACCATCCTACATTCCGTTCTTCCTAGTACACACCATCCTACATTCCGTTCCTCCTGGTACACACCATCCTGCATGTTTTTCTTCCTGGTACACACCATCCTACATTCCGTTCTTCCTGGTACACACCATCCTGCATGTTTTTCTTCCTGGTACACACCATCCTACACTCCGTTCTTCCTAGTACACACCATCCTGCATGTTTTTCTTCCTGCTATACACCATCCTGCATGTTTTTCTTCCTGGTACACACCATCCTACATGTTTTTCTTCCTGGTACACAACATCCTGCATGTTTTTCTTCCTGATATGCAGCATCCTACATTCCGTTCTTCCTGGTACACACCATCCTGCATGATTTTCTTCCTGGTACACATCATCCTGCATGTTTTTCTTCCTGGTACACAACATCCTGCATGTTTTTCTTCCTGATATGCAGCATCCTACATTCCGTTCTTCCTGGTACACACCATCCTGCATGTTTTTCTTCCTAGTATACACCGTCCTGTATGTTTTTCTTCCTGGTATACACCATCCTGCATGTTTTTCTTCCTGGTATACACCATCCTGCATGTTTTTCTTCCTAGTATACACCATCCTACATTCCGTTCTTCCTGGTCCACACCATCCTGCATTCCGTTCTTCCTGGTATACACCATCCTGCATGTTTTTCTTCCTGGTATACACCATCCTGCATTCAGTTCTTCCTGGTACACACCATCCTACATTCCGTTTTTCCTGGTACACACCATCCTGCATGTTTTTCTTCCTGGTATACACCATCCTACATTCCGTTCTTCCTGGTACACACCATCCTACATTCCGTTTTTCCTGGTACACACCATCCTGCATGTTTTTCTTCCTGGTACACACCATCCTGCGTATTTTTCTTCCTCGTACGCAGCAACCTACATTCCGTTCATCCTGGTATGCAGCATCCTACATTCCGTTCTTCCTGGTACACACCATCCTGCATGTTTTTCTTCCTTGTACACACCATCCTACATCCCGTTCTTCCTGGTACACACCATCCTACATTCAGTTCTTCCTGGTACACACCATCCTGCATGTTCTTCTTCCTGGTACACACCATCCTGCGTGTTTTTCTTCCTTGTACACACCATCCTACATTCCGTTCTTCCTGGTACACACCATCCTGCCTGTTTTTCTTCCTTGTACACACCATCCTGCCTGTTTTTCTTCCTGGTATACACTACCCTACATACCGTTCTTCCTGGTACACACCATCCTACATTCCGTTCTCTCTGGTACACACCATCCTACATTTAGTTCTTCCTGGTACACACCATCATGCATGTTTGTCTTCCTGGTACACACCATCCTTCATGTTTTTCTTCCTGGTATACACCAGCCTACATTCCGTTCTTCCTGGTACACACCACCCTGCATGTTTTTCTTCCTGGTATACACCATCATGCATGTTTTTCTTCCTGGTACACACCATCCTACATTTAGTTCTTCCTGGTACACACCATCCTGCATGTTTGTCTTCCTGGTACACACCATCCTTCATGTTTTTCTTCCTGGTATACACCAGCCTACATTCCGTTCTTCCTGGTACACACCACCCTGCATGTTTTTCTTCCTGGTATACACCATCATGCATGTTTTTCTTCCTGGTATACACCATCCTACATTCCGTTCTTCCTGGTACACACCACCCTGCATGTTTTTCTTCCTGGTATACACCATCCTATATTTAGTTCTTCCTGGTACACACCATCCTGCATGTTTTTCTTCCTGGTACACCCCATCCTACATTCCGTTCTTCCTGGTATACACCATCCTACATTCCGTTCTTCCTGGTACACACCATCCTACATTCCGTTCTTCCTGGTATACACCATCCTACATTCAGTTCTTCCTGGTATACACCATGCTACATTCCGTACTTCCTGGTACACACCATCCTACATTCCGTTCTTCCTGGTACACACCATCCTGCATGTTTTTCTTCCTGGTACACACCATCCTGCATGCTTTTCTTCCTGGTACACACCATCCTGTATGTTTATCTTCCTGGTACACACCATCCTACATTCCGTTCTTCCTAGTACACACCATCCTACATTCCGTTCCTCCTGGTACACACCATCCTGCATGTTTTTCTTCCTGGTACACACCATCCTACATTCCGTTCTTCCTGGTACACACCATCCTGCATGTTTTTCTTCCTGGTACACACCATCCTACACTCCGTTCTTCCTAGTACACACCATCCTGCATGTTTTTCTTCCTGCTATACACCATCCTGCATGTTTTTCTTCCTGGTACACACCATCCTACATGTTTTTCTTCCTGGTACACAACATCCTGCATGTTTTTCTTCCTGATATGCAGCATCCTACATTCCGTTCTTCCTGGTACACACCATCCTGCATGATTTTCTTCCTGGTACACATCATCCTGCATGTTTTTCTTCCTGGTACACAACATCCTGCATGTTTTTCTTCCTGATATGCAGCATCCTACATTCCGTTCTTCCTGGTACACACCATCCTGCATGTTTTTCTTCCTAGTATACACCGTCCTGTATGTTTTTCTTCCTGGTATACACCATCCTGCATGTTTTTCTTCCTGGTATACACCATCCTGCATGTTTTTCTTCCTAGTATACACCATCCTACATTCCGTTCTTCCTGGTCCACACCATCCTGCATTCCGTTCTTCCTGGTATACACCATCCTGCATGTTTTTCTTCCTGGTATACACCATCCTGCATTCAGTTCTTCCTGGTACACACCATCCTACATTCCGTTTTTCCTGGTACACACCATCCTGCATGTTTTTCTTCCTGGTATACACCATCCTACATTCCGTTCTTCCTGGTACACACCATCCTACATTCCGTTTTTCCTGGTACACACCATCCTGCATGTTTTTCTTCCTGGTACACACCATCCTGCGTATTTTTCTTCCTCGTACGCAGCAACCTACATTCCGTTCATCCTGGTATGCAGCATCCTACATTCCGTTCTTCCTGGTACACACCATCCTGCATGTTTTTCTTCCTTGTACACACCATCCTACATCCCGTTCTTCCTGGTACACACCATCCTACATTCAGTTCTTCCTGGTACACACCATCCTGCATGTTCTTCTTCCTGGTACACACCATCCTGCGTGTTTTTCTTCCTTGTACACACCATCCTACATTCCGTTCTTCCTGGTACACACCATCCTGCCTGTTTTTCTTCCTTGTACACACCATCCTGCCTGTTTTTCTTCCTGGTATACACTACCCTACATACCGTTCTTCCTGGTACACACCATCCTACATTCCGTTCTCTCTGGTACACACCATCCTACATTTAGTTCTTCCTGGTACACACCATCATGCATGTTTGTCTTCCTGGTACACACCATCCTTCATGTTTTTCTTCCTGGTATACACCAGCCTACATTCCGTTCTTCCTGGTACACACCACCCTGCATGTTTTTCTTCCTGGTATACACCATCATGCATGTTTTTCTTCCTGGTACACACCATCCTACATTTAGTTCTTCCTGGTACACACCATCCTGCATGTTTGTCTTCCTGGTACACACCATCCTTCATGTTTTTCTTCCTGGTATACACCAGCCTACATTCCGTTCTTCCTGGTACACACCACCCTGCATGTTTTTCTTCCTGGTATACACCATCATGCATGTTTTTCTTCCTGGTATACACCATCCTACATTCCGTTCTTCCTGGTACACACCACCCTGCATGTTTTTCTTCCTGGTATACACCATCCTATATTTAGTTCTTCCTGGTACACACCATCCTGCATGTTTTTCTTCCTGGTACACCCCATCCTACATTCCGTTCTTCCTGGTATACACCATCCTACATTCCGTTCTTCCTGGTACACACCATCCTACATTCCGTTCTTCCTGGTATACACCATCCTACATTCAGTTCTTCCTGGTATACACCATGCTACATTCCGTACTTCCTGGTACACACCATCCTACATTCCGTTCTTCCTGGTACACACCATCCTGCATGTTTTTCTTCCTGGTACACACCATCCTGCATGCTTTTCTTCCTGGTACACACCATCCTGTATGTTTATCTTCCTGGTACACACCATCCTACATTCCGTTCTTCCTAGTACACACCATCCTACATTCCGTTCCTCCTGGTACACACCATCCTGCATGTTTTTCTTCCTGGTACACACCATCCTACATTCCGTTCTTCCTGGTACACACCATCCTGCATGTTTTTCTTCCTGGTACACACCATCCTACACTCCGTTCTTCCTAGTACACACCATCCTGCATGTTTTTCTTCCTGCTATACACCATCCTGCATGTTTTTCTTCCTGGTACACACCATCCTACATGTTTTTCTTCCTGGTACACAACATCCTGCATGTTTTTCTTCCTGATATGCAGCATCCTACATTCCGTTCTTCCTGGTACACACCATCCTGCATGATTTTCTTCCTGGTACACATCATCCTGCATGTTTTTCTTCCTGGTACACACCATCCTACATTCCGTTCTCTCTGGTACACACCATCCTGCATGTTTTTCTTCCTAGTGTACACACCATCCTACATTCCTTTCTTCCTGGTACACACCATCCTACATTTAGTTCTTCCTGGTACACACCATCCTACATGTTTTTCTTCCTGGTACACACCATCCTGCATGTTTTTCTTCCTGGTACACACCATCCTGCATGTTTTTCTTCCTGGTATACACCATCCTACATTCCGTTCTTCCTGGTACACACCATCCTACATGTTTTTCTTCCTGGTACACACCATCCTACATGTTTTTCTTCCTGGTACACACCATCCTGCATGTTTTTCTTCCTGGTACACACCATCCTACATTCCGTTCTTCCTGGTACACACCATCCTGCATGATTTTCTTCCTGGTACACATCATCCTGCATGTTTTTCTTCCTGGTACACACCATCCTACATTCCGTTCTCTCTGGTACACACCATCCTGCATGTTTTTCTTCCTAGTGTACACACCATCCTACATTCCTTTCTTCCTGGTACACACCATCCTACATTTAGTTCTTCCTGGTACACACCATCCTACATGTTTTTCTTCCTGGTACACACCATCCTGCATGTTTTTCTTCCTGGTACACACCATCCTACATTCCGTTCTTCCTGGTATACACCATCCTACATTCCGTTCTTCCTGGTACACACCATCCTACATTCCGTTCTCTCTGGTACACACCATCCTACATTTAGTTCTTCCTGGTACACACCATCCTGCATGTTTGTCTTCCTGGTACACACCATCCTTCATGCTTTTCTTCCTGGTATACACCAGCCTACATTCCGTTCTTCCTGGTACACACCACCCTGCATGTTTTTCTTCCTGGTATACACCATCATGCATGTTTTTCTTCCTGGTATACACCATCCTACATTCCGTTCTTCCTGGTACACACCACCCTGCATGTTTTTCTTCCTGGTATACACCATCCTACATTTAGTTCTTCCTGGTACACACCATCCTGCATGTTTTTCTTCCTGGTACACCCCATCCTACATTCCGTTCTTCCTGGTATACACCATCCTACATTCCGTTCTTCCTGGTATACACCATCCTACATTCCGTTCTTCCTGGTACAAACCATCTTACATTCCGTTCTTCCTGGTATACACCACCCTACATTCAGTTCTTCCTGGTACACACCATTCTACATTCCGTTCTTCCTGGTACACACCATCCTGCATGTTTTTCTTCCTGGTACACACCATCCTACATTCCGTTCTTCCTGGTACACACCATCCTGCATGTTTTTCTTCCTGGTACACACCATCCTACATTCCGTTCTTCCTGGTATACACCATCCTACATTCCGTTCTTCCTGGTACACACCATCCTACATTCCGTTCTTCCTGGTATACACCGTCCTACATTCAGTTCTTCCTGGTATACACCATGCTACATTCCGTACTTCCTGGTACACACCATCCTACATTCCGTTCTTCCTGGTACACACCATCCTGCATGTTTTTCTTCCTGGTACACACCATCCTGCATGCTTTTCTTCCTGGTACACACCATCCTGTATGTTTATCTTCCTGGTACACACCATCCTACATTCCGTTCTTCCTAGTACACACCATCCTACATTCCGTTCTTCCTGGTACACACCATCCTGCATGTTTTTCTTCCTGGTACACACCATCCTACATTCCGTTCTTCCTGGTACACACCATCCTGCATGTTTTTCTTCCTGGTACACACCATCCTACATTCCGTTCTTCCTAGTACACACCATCCTGCATGTTTTTCTTCCTGCTATACACCATCCTGCATGTTTTTCTTCCTGGTACACACCATCCTACATGTTTTTCTTCCTGGTACACAACATCCTGCATGTTTTTCTTCCTGATATGCAGCATCCTACATTCCGTTCTTCCTGGTACACACCATCCTGCATGATTTTCTTCCTGGTACACATCATCCTGCATGTTTTTCTTCCTGGTACACACCATCCTACATTCCGTTCTCTCTGGTACACACCATCCTGCATGTTTTTCTTCCTAGTGTACACACCATCCTACATTCCTTTCTTCCTGGTACACACCATCCTACATTTAGTTCTTCCTGGTACACACCATCCTACATGTTTTTCTTCCTGGTACACACCATCCTGCATGTTTTTCTTCCTGGTACACACCATCCTGCATGTTTTTCTTCCTGGTACACACCACCCTGCATGTTTTTCTTCCTGGTACACACCATCATGCACGTTTTTCTTCCTGGTACACACGATCCTACAGTCCGTTCTTCCTGGTACAAAAAATCCTGCATGTTTTTCTTCCTGGTACGCAGCATCCTACATTACGTTCTTCCTGGTACACACCATCCTGCATGCTTTTCTTCCTGGTACACACCATCCTGCATGTTTTTCTTCCTGGTACACACCATCCTACATTCCGTTCTTCCTCGTACACACCATCCTGCATGTTTTTCTTCCTGGTATACACCATCCTGCCTGTTTTTCTTCCTGGTACACACCATCCTTCATGTTTTTCTTCCTGGTATACACCATCCTGCATGTTTTTCTTCCTTGTACACACCATCCTATATTCCGTTCTTCCTGGTATACACCATCCTACATTCAGTTCTTCTTGGTATACACCATCCTACATTCCGTTCTTCCTGGTACACACCATCCTACATTCCGTTCTTCCTGGTATACACCATCCTACATTCCGTTCTTCCTGGTACACACCATCCTGCATGTTTTTCTTCCTGGTACACACCATCCTGCATGTTTTTCTTCCTGGTATACACCATCCTGCATGTTTTTCTTCCTGGTACACACCATCCTACATTCAGTTCTTCCTGGTACACACCATCCTGCATTCAGTTCTTCCTGGTATACACCATCCTACATTCCGTTCTTCCTGGTACACACCATCCTACATTCCGTTCTTCCTGGTACACACCATCCTGCATGTTTTTCTTCCTTGTACACACCATCCTACATTCAGTTCTTACTGGTATACATCATTCTACATTCCGTTCTTCCTGGTACACACCATCCTGCATGTTTTTCTTCCTGGTACACACCATCCTACATTCCGTTCCTCCTGGTATACACCATCCTACATTCCGTTCTTCCTGGTACACACCATCCTGCATGTTATTTTTCCTGGTACACACCATCCTGCATGTTTTTCTTCCTGGTATACACCATCCTGCATGTTTTTCTTCCTAGTATACACCGTCCTGTATGTTTTTCTTCCTGGTATACACCATCCTGCATGTTTTTCTTCCTGGTATACACCATCCTGCATGTTTTTCTTCCTAGTATACACCATCCTACATTCCGTTCTTCCTGGTCCACACCATCCTGCATTCCGTTCTTCCTGGTATACACCATCCTGCATGTTTTTCTTCCTGGTATACACCATCCTGCATTCAGTTCTTCCTGGTACACACCATCCTACATTCCGTTTTTCCTGGTACACACCGTCCTGCATGTTTTTCTTCCTGGTATACACCATCCTACATTCCGTTCTTCCTGGTACACACCATCCTACATTCCGTTTTTCCTGGTACACACCATCCTGCATGTTTTTCTTCCTGGTACACACCATCCTGCGTATTTTTCTTCCTCGTACGCAGCAACCTACATTCCGTTCATCCTGGTATGCAGCATCCTACATTCCGTTCTTCCTGGTACACACCATCCTGCATGTTTTTCTTCCTTGTACACACCATCCTACATCCCGTTCTTCCTGGTACACACCATCCTACATTCAGTTCTTCCTGGTACACACCATCCTGCATGTTCTTCTTCCTGGTACACACCATCCTGCGTGTTTTTCTTCCTTGTACACACCATCCTACATTCCGTTCTTCCTGGTACACACCATCCTGCCTGTTTTTCTTCCTTGTACACACCATCCTGCCTGTTTTTCTTCCTGGTATACACTACCCTACATACCGTTCTTCCTGGTACACACCATCCTACATTCCGTTCTCTCTGGTACACACCATCCTACATTTAGTTCTTCCTGGTACACACCATCATGCATGTTTGTCTTCCTGGTACACACCATCCTTCATGTTTTTCTTCCTGGTATACACCAGCCTACATTCCGTTCTTCCTGGTACACACCACCCTGCATGTTTTTCTTCCTGGTATACACCATCATGCATGTTTTTCTTCCTGGTACACACCATCCTACATTTAGTTCTTCCTGGTACACACCATCCTGCATGTTTGTCTTCCTGGTACACACCATCCTTCATGTTTTTCTTCCTGGTATACACCAGCATACATTCCGTTCTTCCTGGTACACACCACCCTGCATGTTTTTCTTCCTGGTATACACCATCATGCATGTTTTTCTTCCTGGTATACACCATCCTACATTCCGTTCGTCCTGGTACACACCACCCTGCATGTTTTTCTTCCTGGTATACACCATCCTACATTTAGTTCTTCCTGGTACACACCATCCTGCATGTTTTTCTTCCTGGTACACCCCATCCTACATTCCGTTCTTCCTGGTATACACCATCCTACATTCCGTTCTTCCTGGTACACACCATCCTACATTCCGTTCTTCCTGGTATACACCATCCTACATTCAGTTCTTCCTGGTATACACCATGCTACATTCCGTACTTCCTGGTACACACCATCCTACATTCCGTTCTTCCTGGTACACACCATCCTGCATGTTTTTCTTCCTGGTACACACCATCCTGCATGCTTTTCTTCCTGGTACACACCATCCTGTATGTTTATCTTCCTGGTACACACCATCCTACATTCCGTTCTTCCTAGTACACACCATCCTACATTCCGTTCTTCCTGGTACACACCATCCTGCATGTTTTTCTTCCTGGTACACACCATCCTACATTCCGTTCTTCCTGGTACACAACATCCTGCATGTTTTTCTTCCTGGTACACACCATCCTACACTCCGTTCTTCCTAGTACACACCATCCTGCATGTTTTTCTTCCTGGTACACACCATCCTACATGTTTTTCTTCCTGGTACACAACATCCTGCATGTTTTTCTTCCTGATATGCAGCATCCTACATTCCGTTCTTCCTGGTACACACCATCCTGCATGATTTTCTTCATAGTACACATCATCCTGCATGTTTTTCTTCCTGGTACACACCATCCTACATTCCGTTCTCTCTGGTATACACCATCATGCATGTTTTTCTTCCTGGTATACACCATCCTACATTCCGTTCTTCCTGGTACACACCACCCTGCATGTTTTTCTTCCTGGTATACACCATCCTACATTTAGTTCTTCCTGGTACACACCATCCTGCATGTTTTTCTTCCTGGTACACCCCATCCTACATTCCGTTCTTCCTGGTATACACCATCCTACATTCCGTTCTTCCTGGTATACACCATCCTACATTCCGTTCTTCCTGGTACACACCATTCTACATTCCGTTCTTCCTGGTACACACCATCCTGCATGTTTTTCTTCCTGGTACACACCATCCTACATTCCGTTCTTCCTGGTATACACCACCCTACATTCAGTTCTTCCTGGTACACACCATTCTACATTCCGTTCTTCCTGGTACACACCATCCTGCATGTTTTTCTTCCTGGTACACACCATCCTACATTCCGTTCTTCCTGGTACACACCATCCTGCATGTTTTTCTTCCTGGTACACACCATCCTACATTCCGTTCTTCCTGGTATACACCATCCTACATTCCGTTCTTCCTGGTACACACCATCCTACATTCCGTTCTTCCTGGTATACACCATCCTACATTCCGTTCTTCCTGGTACACACCATCCTACATTCCGTTCTTCCTGGTACACACCATCCTGCATGTTTTTCTTCCTGGTACACACCATCCTACATTCCGTTCTTCCTGGTATACACCATCATGCATGTTTTTCTTCCTGGTATACACCATCCTACATTCCGTTCTTCCTGGTACACACCACCCTGCATGTTTTTCTTCCTGGTATACACCATCCTACATTTAGTTCTTCCTGGTACACACCATCCTGCATGTTTTTCTTCCTGGTACACCCCATCCTACATTCCGTTCTTCCTGGTATACACCATCCTACATTCCGTTCTTCCTGGTATACACCATCCTACATTCCGTTCTTCCTGGTACAAACCATCTTACATTCCGTTCTTCCTGGTATACACCACCCTACATTAAGTTCTTCCTGGTACACACCATTCTACATTCCGTTCTTCCTGGTACACACCATCCTGCATGTTTTTCTTCCTGGTACACACCATCCTACATTCCGTTCTTCCTGGTACACACCATCCTGCATGTTTTTCTTCCTGGTACACACCATCCTACATTCCGCTCTTCCTGGTATACACCATCCTACATTCCGTTCTTCCTGGTACACACCATCCTACATTCCGTTCTTCCTGGTATACACCATCCTACATTCAGTTCTTCCTGGTATACACCATGCTACATTCCGTACTTCCTGGTACACACCATCCTACATTCCGTTCTTCCTGGTACACACCATCCTGCATGTTTTTCTTCCTGGTACACACCATCCTACATTCCGTTCTTCCTAGTACACACCATCCTACATTCCGTTCTTCCTGGTACACACCATCCTGCATGTTTTTCTTCCTGGTACACACCATCCTACATTCCGTTCTTCCTGGTACACACCATCCTGCATGTTTTTCTTCCTGGTACACACCATCCTACATTCCGTTCTTCCTGGTACACACCATCCTGCATGTTTTTCTTCCTGGTACACACCATCCTACATTCCGTTCTTCCTAGTACACACCATCCTACATTCCGTTCTTCCTGGTACACACCATCCTGCATGTTTTTCTTCCTGGTACACACCATCCTACATTCCGTTCTTCCTGGTACACACCATCCTGCATGTTTTTCTTCCTGGTACACACCATCCTACATTCCGTTCTTCCTAGTACACACCATCCTGCATGTTTTTCTTCCTGCTATACACCATCCTGCATGTTTTTCTTCCTGGTACACACCATCCTACATGTTTTTCTTCCTGGTACACAACATCCTGCATGTTTTTCTTCCTGATATGCAGCATCCTACATTCCGTTCTTCCTGGTACACACCATCCTGCATGATTTTCTTCCTGGTACACATCATCCTGCATGTTTTTCTTCCTGGTACACACCATCCTACATTCCGTTCTTCCTGGTACACACCATCCTGCATGTTTTTCTTCCTGGTACACACCATCCTACATTCCGCTCTTCCTGGTATACACCATCCTACATTCCGTTCTTCCTGGTACACACCATCCTACATTCCGTTCTTCCTGGTATACACCATCCTACATTCAGTTCTTCCTGGTATACACCATGCTACATTCCGTACTTCCTGGTACACACCATCCTACATTCCGTTCTTCCTGGTACACACCATCCTGCATGTTTTTCTTCCTGGTACACACCATCCTACATTCCGTTCTTCCTAGTACACACCATCCTACATTCCGTTCTTCCTGGTACACACCATCCTGCATGTTTTTCTTCCTGGTACACACCATCCTACATTCCGTTCTTCCTGGTACACACCATCCTGCATGTTTTTCTTCCTGGTACACACCATCCTACATTCCGTTCTTCCTGGTACACACCATCCTGCATGTTTTTCTTCCTGGTACACACCATCCTACATTCCGTTCTTCCTAGTACACACCATCCTACATTCCGTTCTTCCTGGTACACACCATCCTGCATGTTTTTCTTCCTGGTACACACCATCCTACATTCCGTTCTTCCTGGTACACACCATCCTGCATGTTTTTCTTCCTGGTACACACCATCCTACATTCCGTTCTTCCTAGTACACACCATCCTGCATGTTTTTCTTCCTGCTATACACCATCCTGCATGTTTTTCTTCCTGGTACACACCATCCTACATGTTTTTCTTCCTGGTACACAACATCCTGCATGTTTTTTTCCTGATATGCAGCATCCTACATTCCGTTCTTCCTGGTACACACCATCCTGCATGATTTTCTTCCTGGTACACATCATCCTGCATGTTTTTCTTCCTGGTACACACCATCCTACATTCCGTTCTCTCTGGTACACACCATCCTGCATGTTTTTCTTCCTAGTGTACACACCATCCTACATTCCTTTCTTCCTGGTACACACCATCCTACATTTAGTTCTTCCTGGTACACACCATCCTACATGTTTTTCTTCCTGGTACACACCATCCTGCATGTTTTTCTTCCTGGTACACACCATCCTGCATGTTTTTCTTCCTGGTACACACCACCCTGCATGTTTTTCTTCCTGGTACACACCATCATGCACGTTTTTCTTCCTGGTACACACGATCCTACAGTCCGTTCTTCCTGGTACAAAAAATCCTGCATGTTTTTCTTCCTGGTACGCAGCATCCTACATTACGTTCTTCCTGGTACACACCATCCTGCATGCTTTTCTTCCTGGTACACACCATCCTGCATGTTTTTCTTCCTGGTACACACCATCCTGCATGCTTTTCTTCCTGGTACACACCATCCTGTATGTTTATCTTCCTGGTACACACCATCCTACATTCCGTTCTTCCTAGTACACACCATCCTACATTCCGTTCTTCCTGGTACACACCATCCTGCATGTTTTTCTTCCTGGTACACACCATCCTACATTCCGTTCTTCCTGGTACACACCATCCTGCATGTTTTTCTTCCTGGTACACACCATCCTACATTCCGTTCTTCCTAGTACACACCATCCTGCATGTTTTTCTTCCTGCTATACACCATCCTGCATGTTTTTCTTCCTGGTACACACCATCCTACATGTTTTTCTTCCTGGTACACAACATCCTGCATGTTTTTCTTCCTGATATGCAGCATCCTACATTCCGTTCTTCCTGGTACACACCATCCTGCATGATTTTCTTCCTGGTACACATCATCCTGCATGTTTTTCTTCCTGGTACACACCATCCTACATTCCGTTCTCTCTGGTACACACCATCCTGCATGTTTTTCTTCCTAGTGTACACACCATCCTACATTCCTTTCTTCCTGGTACACACCATCCTACATTTAGTTCTTCCTGGTACACACCATCCTACATGTTTTTCTTCCTGGTACACACCATCCTGCATGTTTTTCTTCCTGGTACACACCATCCTGCATGTTTTTCTTCCTGGTACACACCACCCTGCATGTTTTTCTTCCTGGTACACACCATCATGCACGTTTTTCTTCCTGGTACACACGATCCTACAGTCCGTTCTTCCTGGTACAAAAAATCCTGCATGTTTTTCTTCCTGGTACGCAGCATCCTACATTACATTCTTCCTGGTACACACCATCCTGCATGCTTTTCTTCCTGGTACACACCATCCTGCATGTTTTTCTTCCTGGTACACACCATCCTACATTCCGTTCTTCCTCGTACACACCATCCTGCATGTTTTTCTTCCTGGTATACACCATCCTGCCTGTTTTTCTTCCTGGTATACACCATCCTGCATGTTTTTCTTCCTGGTATACACCATCCTGCATGTTTTTCTTCCTTGTACACACCATCCTACATTCCGTTCTTCCTGGTATACACCATCCTACATTCAGTTCTTCCTGGTATACACCATCCTACATTCCGTTCTTCCTGGTACACACCATCCTACATTCCGTTCTTCCTGGTATACACCATCCTACATTCCGTTCTTCCTGGTACACACCATCCTGCATGTTTTCTTCCTGGTACACACCATCCTGCATGTTTTTCTTCCTGGTATACACCATCCTGCATGTTTTTCTTCCTGGTACACACCATCCTACATTCAGTTCTTCCTGGTACACACCATCCTGCATTCAGTTCTTCCTGGTATACACCATCCTACATTCCGTTCTTCCTGGTACACACCATCCTACATTCCGTTCTTCCTGGTACACACCATCCTGCATGTTTTTCTTCCTTGTACACACCATCCTACATTCAGTTCTTACTGGTATACATCATTCTACATTCCGTTCTTCCTGGTACACACCATCCTGCATGTTTTTCTTCCTGGTACACACCATCCTACATTCCGTTCCTCCTGGTATACACCATCCTACATTCCGTTCTTCCTGGTACACACCATCCTGCATGTTATTTTTCCTGGTACACACCATCCTGCATGTTTTTCTTACTGGTATACACCATCCTGCATGTTTTTCTTCCTAGTATACACCGTCCTGTATGTTTTTCTTCCTGGTATACACCATCCTGCATGTTTTTCTTCCTGGTATACACCATCCTGCATGTTTTTCTTCCTAGTATACACCATCCGACATTCCGTTCTTCCTGGTCCACACCATCCTGCATTCCGTTCTTCCTGGTATACACCATCCTGCATGTTTTTCTTCCTGGTACACACCATCTTACATGTTTTTCTTCCTGGTACACAACATCCTGCATGTTTTTCTTCCTGATATGCAGCATCCTACATTCCGTTCTTCCTGGTACACACCATCCTGCATGATTTTCTTCCTGGTACACATCATCCTGCATGTTTTTCTTCCTGGTACACACCATCCTACATTCCGTTCTCTCTGGTACACACCATCCTGCATGTTTTTCTTCCTAGTGTACACACCATCCTACATTCCTTTCTTCCTGGTACACACCATCCTACATTTAGTTCTTCCTGGTACACACCATCCTACATGTTTTTCTTCCTGGTACACACCATCCTGCATGTTTTTCTTCCTGGTACACACCATCCTACATTCCGTTCTTCCTGGTATACACCATCCTACATTCCGTTCTTCCTGGTACACACCATCCTACATGTTTTTCTTCCTGGTACACACCATCCTACATGTTTTTCTTCCTGGTACACACCATCCTGCATGTTTTTCTTCCTGGTACACACCATCCTACATTCCGTTCTTCCTGGTACACACCATCCTGCATGATTTTCTTCCTGCTATACACCATCCTGCATGTTTTTCTTCCTGGTACACACCATCCTACATGTTTTTCTTCCTGGTACACAACATCCTGCATGTTTTTTTCCTGATATGCAGCATCCTACATTCCGTTCTTCCTGGTACACACCATCCTGCATGATTTTCTTCCTGGTACACATCATCCTGCATGTTTTTCTTCCTGGTACACACCATCCTACATTCCGTTCTCTCTGGTACACACCATCCTGCATGTTTTTCTTCCTAGTGTACACACCATCCTACATTCCTTTCTTCCTGGTACACACCATCCTACATTTAGTTCTTCCTGGTACACACCATCCTACATGTTTTTCTTCCTGGTACACACCATCCTGCATGTTTTTCTTCCTGGTACACACCATCCTGCATGTTTTTCTTCCTGGTACACACCACCCTGCATGTTTTTCTTCCTGGTACACACCATCATGCACGTTTTTCTTCCTGGTACACACGATCCTACAGTCCGTTCTTCCTGGTACAAAAAATCCTGCATGTTTTTCTTCCTGGTACGCAGCATCCTACATTACGTTCTTCCTGGTACACACCATCCTGCATGCTTTTCTTCCTGGTACACACCATCCTGCATGTTTTTCTTCCTGGTACACACCATCCTGCATGCTTTTCTTCCTGGTACACACCATCCTGTATGTTTATCTTCCTGGTACACACCATCCTACATTCCGTTCTTCCTAGTACACACCATCCTACATTCCGTTCTTCCTGGTACACACCATCCTGCATGTTTTTCTTCCTGGTACACACCATCCTACATTCCGTTCTTCCTGGTACACACCATCCTGCATGTTTTTCTTCCTGGTACACACCATCCTACATTCCGTTCTTCCTAGTACACACCATCCTGCATGTTTTTCTTCCTGCTATACACCATCCTGCATGTTTTTCTTCCTGGTACACACCATCCTACATGTTTTTCTTCCTGGTACACAACATCCTGCATGTTTTTCTTCCTGATATGCAGCATCCTACATTCCGTTCTTCCTGGTACACACCATCCTGCATGATTTTCTTCCTGGTACACATCATCCTGCATGTTTTTCTTCCTGGTACACACCATCCTACATTCCGTTCTCTCTGGTACACACCATCCTGCATGTTTTTCTTCCTAGTGTACACACCATCCTACATTCCTTTCTTCCTGGTACACACCATCCTACATTTAGTTCTTCCTGGTACACACCATCCTACATGTTTTTCTTCCTGGTACACACCATCCTGCATGTTTTTCTTCCTGGTACACACCATCCTGCATGTTTTTCTTCCTGGTACACACCACCCTGCATGTTTTTCTTCCTGGTACACACCATCATGCACGTTTTTCTTCCTGGTACACACGATCCTACAGTCCGTTCTTCCTGGTACAAAAAATCCTGCATGTTTTTCTTCCTGGTACGCAGCATCCTACATTACATTCTTCCTGGTACACACCATCCTGCATGCTTTTCTTCCTGGTACACACCATCCTGCATGTTTTTCTTCCTGGTACACACCATCCTACATTCCGTTCTTCCTCGTACACACCATCCTGCATGTTTTTCTTCCTGGTATACACCATCCTGCCTGTTTTTCTTCCTGGTATACACCATCCTGCATGTTTTTCTTCCTGGTATACACCATCCTGCATGTTTTTCTTCCTTGTACACACCATCCTACATTCCGTTCTTCCTGGTATACACCATCCTACATTCAGTTCTTCCTGGTATACACCATCCTACATTCCGTTCTTCCTGGTACACACCATCCTACATTCCGTTCTTCCTGGTATACACCATCCTACATTCCGTTCTTCCTGGTACACACCATCCTGCATGTTTTCTTCCTGGTACACACCATCCTGCATGTTTTTCTTCCTGGTATACACCATCCTGCATGTTTTTCTTCCTGGTACACACCATCCTACATTCAGTTCTTCCTGGTACACACCATCCTGCATTCAGTTCTTCCTGGTATACACCATCCTACATTCCGTTCTTCCTGGTACACACCATCCTACATTCCGTTCTTCCTGGTACACACCATCCTGCATGTTTTTCTTCCTTGTACACACCATCCTACATTCAGTTCTTACTGGTATACATCATTCTACATTCCGTTCTTCCTGGTACACACCATCCTGCATGTTTTTCTTCCTGGTACACACCATCCTACATTCCGTTCCTCCTGGTATACACCATCCTACATTCCGTTCTTCCTGGTACACACCATCCTGCATGTTATTTTTCCTGGTACACACCATCCTGCATGTTTTTCTTACTGGTATACACCATCCTGCATGTTTTTCTTCCTAGTATACACCGTCCTGTATGTTTTTCTTCCTGGTATACACCATCCTGCATGTTTTTCTTCCTGGTATACACCATCCTGCATGTTTTTCTTCCTAGTATACACCATCCGACATTCCGTTCTTCCTGGTCCACACCATCCTGCATTCCGTTCTTCCTGGTATACACCATCCTGCATGTTTTTCTTCCTGGTACACACCATCTTACATGTTTTTCTTCCTGGTACACAACATCCTGCATGTTTTTCTTCCTGATATGCAGCATCCTACATTCCGTTCTTCCTGGTACACACCATCCTGCATGATTTTCTTCCTGGTACACATCATCCTGCATGTTTTTCTTCCTGGTACACACCATCCTACATTCCGTTCTCTCTGGTACACACCATCCTGCATGTTTTTCTTCCTAGTGTACACACCATCCTACATTCCTTTCTTCCTGGTACACACCATCCTACATTTAGTTCTTCCTGGTACACACCATCCTACATGTTTTTCTTCCTGGTACACACCATCCTGCATGTTTTTCTTCCTGGTACACACCATCCTACATTCCGTTCTTCCTGGTATACACCATCCTACATTCCGTTCTTCCTGGTACACACCATCCTACATGTTTTTCTTCCTGGTACACACCATCCTACATGTTTTTCTTCCTGGTACACACCATCCTGCATGTTTTTCTTCCTGGTACACACCATCCTACATTCCGTTCTTCCTGGTACACACCATCCTGCATGATTTTCTTCCTGGTACACATCATCCTGCATGTTTTTCTTCCTGGTACACACCATCCTACATTCCGTTCTCTCTGGTACACACCATCCTGCATGTTTTTCTTCCTAGTGTACACACCATCCTACATTCCTTTCTTCCTGGTACACACCATCCTACATTTAGTTCTTCCTGGTACACACCATCCTACATGTTTTTCTTCCTGGTACACACCATCCTGCATGTTTTTCTTCCTGGTACACACCATCCTACATTCCGTTCTTCCTGGTATACACCATCCTACATTCCGTTCTTCCTGGTACACACCATCCTACATTCCGTTCTCTCTGGTACACACCATCCTACATTTAGTTCTTCCTGGTACACACCATCCTGCATGTTTGTCTTCCTGGTACACACCATCCTTCATGCTTTTCTTCCTGGTATACACCAGCCTACATTCCGTTCTTCCTGGTACACACCACCCTGCATGTTTTTCTTCCTGGTATACACCATCATGCATGTTTTTCTTCCTGGTATACACCATCCTACATTCCGTTCTTCCTGGTACACACCACCCTGCATGTTTTTCTTCCTGGTATACACCATCCTACATTTAGTTCTTCCTGGTACACACCATCCTGCATGTTTTTCTTCCTGGTACACCCCATCCTACATTCCGTTCTTCCTGGTATACACCATCCTACATTCCGTTCTTCCTGGTATACACCATCCTACATTCCGTTCTTCCTGGTACAAACCATCTTACATTCCGTTCTTCCTGGTATACACCACCCTACATTCAGTTCTTCCTGGTACACACCATTCTACATTCCGTTCTTCCTGGTACACACCATCCTGCATGTTTTTCTTCCTGGTACACACCATCCTACATTCCGTTCTTCCTGGTACACACCATCCTGCATGTTTTTCTTCCTGGTACACACCATCCTACATTCCGTTCTTCCTGGTATACACCATCCTACATTCCGTTCTTCCTGGTACACACCATCCTACATTCCGTTCTTCCTGGTATACACCATCCTACATTCAGTTCTTCCTGGTATACACCATGCTACATTCCGTACTTCCTGGTACACACCATCCTACATTCCGTTCTTCCTGGTACACACCATCCTGCATGTTTTTCTTCCTGGTACACACCATCCTGCATGCTTTTCTTCCTGGTACACACCATCCTGTATGTTTATCTTCCTGGTACACACCATCCTACATTCCGTTCTTCCTAGTACACACCATCCTACATTCCGTTCTTCCTGGTACACACCATCCTGCATGTTTTTCTTCCTGGTACACACCATCCTACATTCCGTTCTTCCTGGTATACACCATCCTACATTCCGTTCTTCCTGGTATACACCATCCTACATTCCGTTCTTCCTGGTACAAACCATCTTACATTCCGTTCTTCCTGGTATACACCACCCTACATTCAGTTCTTCCTGGTACACACCATTCTACATTCCGTTCTTCCTGGTACACACCATCCTGCATGTTTTTCTTCCTGGTACACCCCATCCTACATTCCGTTCTTCCTGGTATACACCATCCTACATTCCGTTCTTCCTGGTACAAACCATCTTACATTCCGTTCTTCCTGGTACACACCACCCTGCATGTTTTTCTTCCTGGTATACACCATCCTACATTTAGTTCTTCCTGGTACACACCATCCTGCATGTTTTTCTTCCTGGTACACCCCATCCTACATTCCGTTCTTCCTGGTATACACCATCCTACATTCCGTTCTTCCTGGTATACACCATCCTACATTCCGTTCTTCCTGGTACAAACCATCTTACATTCCGTTCTTCCTGGTATACACCACCCTACATTCAGTTCTTCCTGGTACACACCATTCTACATTCCGTTCTTCCTGGTACACACCATCCTGCATGTTTTTCTTCCTGGTACACACCATCCTACATTCCGTTCTTCCTGGTACACACCATCCTGCATGTTTTTCTTCCTGGTACACACCATCCTACATTCCGTTCTTCCTGGTATACACCATCCTACATTCCGTTCTTCCTGGTACACACCATCCTACATTCCGTTCTTCCTGGTATACACCATCCTACATTCAGTTCTTCCTGGTATACACCATGCTACATTCCGTACTTCCTGGTACACACCATCCTACATTCCGTTCTTCCTGGTACACACCATCCTGCATGTTTTTCTTCCTGGTACACACCATCCTGCATGCTTTTCTTCCTGGTACACACCATCCTGTATGTTTATCTTCCTGGTACACACCATCCTACATTCCGTTCTTCCTAGTACACACCATCCTACATTCCGTTCTTCCTGGTACACACCATCCTGCATGTTTTTCTTCCTGGTACACACCATCCTACATTCCGTTCTTCCTGGTACACACCATCCTGCATGTTTTTCTTCCTGGTACACACCATCCTACATTCCGTTCTTCCTAGTACACACCATCCTGCATGTTTTTCTTCCTGCTATACATCATCCTGCATGTTTTTCTTCCTGGTACACACCATCCTACATGTTTTTCTTCCTGGTACACAACATCCTGCATGTTTTTCTTCCTGATATGCAGCATCCTACATTCCGTTCTTCCTGGTACACACCATCCTGCATGATTTTCTTCCTGGTACACATCATCCTGCATGTTTTTCTTCCTGGTACACACCATCCTACATTCCGTTCTCTCTGGTACACACCATCCTGCATGTTTTTCTTCCTAGTGTACACACCATCCTACATTCCTTTCTTCCAGGTACACACCATCCTACATTTAGTTCTTCCTGGTACACACCATCCTACATGTTTTTCTTCCTGGTACACACCATCCTGCATGTTTTTCTTCCTGGTACACACCATCCTGCATGTTTTTCTTCCTGGTACACACCATCCTGCATGTTTTTCTTCCTGGTACACACCATCCTGCATGTTTTTCTTCCTGGTATACACCATCCTGCATGTTTTTCTTCCTGGTACACACCATCCTACATTCAGTTCTTCCTGGTACACACCATCCTGCATTCAGTTCTTCCTGGTATACACCATCCTACATTCCGTTCTTCCTGGTACACACCATCCTACATTCCGTTCTTCCTGGTACACACCATCCTGCATGTTTTTCTTCCTTGTACACACCATCCTACATTCAGTTCTTACTGGTATACATCATTCTACATTCCGTTCTTCCTGGTACACACCATCCTGCATGTTTTTCTTCCTGGTACACACCATCCTACATTCCGTTCCTCCTGGTATACACCATCCTACATTCCGTTCTTCCTGGTACACACCATCCTGCATGTTATTTTTCCTGGTACACACCATCCTGCATGTTTTTCTTCCTGGTATACACCATCCTGCATGTTTTTCTTCCTAGTATACACCGTCCTGTATGTTTTTCTTCCTGGTATACACCATCCTGCATGTTTTTCTTCCTGGTATACACCATCCTGCATGTTTTTCTTCCTAGTATACACCATCCTACATTCCGTTCTTCCTGGTCCACACAATCCTGCATTCCGTTGTTCCTGGTATACACCATCCTGCATGTTTTTCTTCCTGGTATACACCATCCTGCATTCAGTTCTTCCTGGTACACACCATCCTACATTCCGTTTTTCCTGGTACACACCATCCTGCATGTTTTTCTTCCTGGTATACACCATCCTACATTCCGTTCTTCCTGGTACACACCATCCTACATTCCGTTTTTCCTGGTACACACCATCCTGCATGTTTTTCTTCCTGGTACACACCATCCTGCGTATTTTTCTTCCTCGTACGCAGCAACCTACATTCCGTTCATCCTGGTATGCAGCATCCTACATTCCGTTCTTCCTGGTACACACCATCCTGCATGTTTTTCTTCCTTGTACACACCATCCTACATCCCGTTCTTCCTGGTACACACCATCCTACATTCAGTTCTTCCTGGTACACACCATCCTGCATGTTCTTCTTCCTGGTACACACCATCCTGCGTGTTTTTCTTCCTTGTACACACCATCCTACATTCCGTTCTTCCTGGTACACACCATCCTGCCTGTTTTTCTTCCTTGTACACACCATCCTGCCTGTTTTTCTTCCTGGTATACACTACCCTACATACCGTTCTTCCTGGTACACACCATCCTACATTCCGTTCTCTCTGGTACACACCATCCTACATTTAGTTCTTCCTGGTACACACCATCATGCATGTTTGTCTTCCTTGTACACACCATCCTTCATGTTTTTCTTCCTGGTATACACCAGCCTACATTCCGTTCTTCCTGGTACACACCACCCTGCATGTTTTTCTTCCTGGTATACACCATCATGCATGTTTTTCTTCCTGGTACACACCATCCTACATTTAGTTCTTCCTGGTACACACCATCCTGCATGTTTGTCTTCCTGGTACACACCATCCTGCATGTTTTTCTTCCTGGTATACACCAGCCTACATTCCGTTCTTCCTGGTACACACCACCCTGCATGTTTTTCTTCCTGGTATACACCATCATGCATGTTTTTCTTCCTGGTATACACCATCCTACATTCCGTTCTTCCTGGTACACACCACCCTGCATGTTTTTCTTCCTGGTATACACCATCCTACATTTAGTTCTTCCTGGTACACACCATCCTGCATGTTTTTCTTCCTGGTACACCCCATCCTACATTCCGTTCTTCCTGGTATACACCATCCTACATTCCGTTCTTCCTGGTACACACCATCCTACATTCCGTTCTTCCTGGTATACACCATCCTACATTCAGTTCTTCCTGGTATACACCATGCTACATTCCGTACTTCCTGGTACACACCATCCTACATTCCGTTCTTCCTGGTACACACCATCCTGCATGTTTTTCTTCCTGGTACACACCATCCTGCATGCTTTTCTTCCTGGTACACACCATCCTGTATGTTTATCTTCCTGGTACACACCATCCTACATTCCGTTCTTCCTAGTACACACCATCCTACATTCCGTTCTTCCTGGTACACACCATCCTGCATGTTTTTCTTCCTGGTACACACCATCCTACATTCCGTTCTTCCTGGTACACACCATCCTGCATGTTTTTCTTCCTGGTACACACCATCCTACACTCCGTTCTTCCTAGTACACACCATCCTGCATGTTTTTCTTCCTGCTATACACCATCCTGCATGTTTTTCTTCCTGGTACACACCATCCTACATGTTTTTCTTCCTGGTACACAACATCCTGCATGTTTTTCTTCCTGATATGCAGCATCCTACATTCCGTTCTTCCTGGTACACACCATCCTGCATGATTTTCTTCCTGGTACACATCATCCTGCATGTTTTTCTTCCTGGTACACACCATCCTACATTCCGTTCTCTCTGGTACACACCATCCTGCATGTTTTTCTTCCTAGTGTACACACCATCCTACATTCCTTTCTTCCTGGTACACACCATCCTACATTTAGTTCTTCCTGGTACACACCATCCTACATGTTTTTCTTCCTGGTACACACCATCCTGCATGTTTTTCTTCCTGGTACACACCATCCTACATTCCGTTCTTCCTGGTATACACCATCCTACATTCCGTTCTTCCTGGTACACACCATCCTACATGTTTTTCTTCCTGGTACACACCATCCTACATGTTTTTCTTCCTGGTACACACCATCCTGCATGTTTTTCTTCCTGGTACACACCATCCTACATTCCGTTCTTCCTGGTACACACCATCCTGCATGATTTTCTTCCTGGTACACATCATCCTGCATGTTTTTCTTCCTGGTACACACCATCCTACATTCCGTTCTCTCTGGTACACACCATCCTGCATGTTTTTCTTCCTAGTGTACACACCATCCTACATTCCTTTCTTCCTGGTACACACCATCCTACATTTAGTTCTTCCTGGTACACACCATCCTACATGTTTTTCTTCCTGGTACACACCATCCTGCATGTTTTTCTTCCTGGTACACACCATCCTACATTCCGTTCTTCCTGGTATACACCATCCTACATTCCGTTCTTCCTGGTACACACCATCCTACATTCCGTTCTCTCTGGTACACACCATCCTACATTTAGTTCTTCCTGGTACACACCATCCTGCATGTTTGTCTTCCTGGTACACACCATCCTTCATGCTTTTCTTCCTGGTATACACCAGCCTACATTCCGTTCTTCCTGGTACACACCACCCTGCATGTTTTTCTTCCTGGTATACACCATCATGCATGTTTTTCTTCCTGGTATACACCATCCTACATTCCGTTCTTCCTGGTACACACCACCCTGCATGTTTTTCTTCCTGGTATACACCATCCTACATTTAGTTCTTCCTGGTACACACCATCCTGCATGTTTTTCTTCCTGGTACACCCCATCCTACATTCCGTTCTTCCTGGTATACACCATCCTACATTCCGTTCTTCCTGGTATACACCATCCTACATTCCGTTCTTCCTGGTACAAACCATCTTACATTCCGTTCTTCCTGGTATACACCACCCTACATTCAGTTCTTCCTGGTACACACCATTCTACATTCCGTTCTTCCTGGTACACACCATCCTGCATGTTTTTCTTCCTGGTACACACCATCCTACATTCCGTTCTTCCTGGTACACACCATCCTGCATGTTTTTCTTCCTGGTACACACCATCCTACATTCCGTTCTTCCTGGTATACACCATCCTACATTCCGTTCTTCCTGGTACACACCATCCTACATTCCGTTCTTCCTGGTATACACCATCCTACATTCAGTTCTTCCTGGTATACACCATGCTACATTCCGTACTTCCTGGTACACACCATCCTGCATGATTTTCTTCCTGGTACACATCATCCTGCATGTTTTTCTTCCTGGTACACACCATCCTACATTCCGTTCTCTCTGGTACACACCATCCTGCATGTTTTTCTTCCTAGTGTACACACCATCCTACATTCCTTTCTTCCAGGTACACACCATCCTACATTTAGTTCTTCCTGGTACACACCATCCTACATGTTTTTCTTCCTGGTACACACCATCCTGCATGTTTTTCTTCCTGGTACACACCATCCTGCATGTTTTTCTTCCTGGTACACACCACCCTGCATGTTTTTCTTCCTGGTACACACCATCATGCACGTTTTTCTTCCTGGTACACACGATCCTACAGTCCGTTCTTCCTGGTACAAAAAATCCTGCATGTTTTTCTTCCTGGTACGCAGCATCCTTTATTACGTTCTTCCTGGTACACACCATCCTGCATGCTTTTCTTCCTGGTACACACCATCCTGCATGTTTTTCTTCCTGGTACACACCATCCTACATTCCGTTCTTCCTCGTACACACCATCCTGCATGTTTTTCTTCCTGGTATACACCATCCTGCCTGTTTTTCTTCCTGGTATACACCATCCTGCATGTTTTTCTTCCTGGTATACACCATCCTGCATGTTTTTCTTCCTTGTACACACCATCCTACATTCCGTTCTTCCTGGTATACACCATCCTACATTCAGTTCTTCCTGGTATACACCATCCTACATTCCGTTCTTCCTGGTACACACCATCCTACATTCCGTTCTTCCTGGTATACACCATCCTACATTCCGTTCTTCCTGGTACACACCATCCTGCATGTTTTTCTTCCTGGTACACACCATCCTGCATGTTTTTCTTCCTGGTATACACCATCCTGCATGTTTTTCTTCCTGGTACACACCATCCTACATTCAGTTCTTCCTGGTACACACCATCCTGCATTCAGTTCTTCCTGGTATACACCATCCTACATTCCGTTCTTCCTGGTACACACCATCCTACATTCCGTTCTTCCTGGTACACACCATCCTGCATGTTTTTCTTCCTTGTACACACCATCCTACATTCAGTTCTTACTGGTATACATCATTCTACATTCCGTTCTTCCTGGTACACACCATCCTGCATGTTTTTCTTCCTGGTACACACCATCCTACATTCCGTTCCTCCTGATATACACCATCCTACATTCCGTTCTTCCTGGTACACACCATCCTACATTCCGTTCTTCCTGGTATACACCATCCTACATTCAGTTCTTCCTGGTATACACCATCCTACATTCCGTTCTTCCTGGTACACACCATCCTGCATGTTTTTCTTCCTTGTACACACCATCCTACATTCCGTTCTTCCTGGTGCACACAATCCTGCATGTTTTTCTTCCTGGTACGCAGCATCCTACATTCCGTTCTCTCTGGTACACACCATCCTGCATGCTTTTCTTCCTGGTATACACCATCCTGAATGTTTTTCTTCCTGGTATACACCATCCTGCATGTTTTTCTTCCTGGTACACACCATCCTACATTCAGTTCTTCCTGGTACACACCATCCTGCATTCAGTTCTTCCTGGTATACACCATCCTACATGCCGTTCTTCCTGGTACACACCATCCTACATTCCGTTCTTCCTGGTATACACCATCCTACATTCAGTTCTTCCTGGTATACACAATGCTACATTCCGTTCTTCCTGGTACACACCATCCTACATTCCGTTCTTCGTGGTACACAACATCCTGCATGTTTTTCTTCCTGGTACACACCATCCTACATTCCGTTCTTCCTGGTACACACCATCCTGCATGTTTTTCTTCCTGGTACACGCCATCCCGCATGTTTTTCTTCCTGGTACACACCATCCTACATTCCGTTCTTCCTGGTACACACCATCCTGCATGTTTTTCTTCCTGGTACACACCATCCTACATTCCGTTCTTCCTGGTACGCACCATCCTGCATGTTTTTCTTCCTGCTATACACCATCCTGCATGTTTTTCTTCCTGGTACAAAACATCCTACATGTTTTTCTTCCTGGTACACAACATCCTGCATGTTTTTCTTCCTGGTACGCAGCATCCTCCAGTCCGTTCTTCCTGGTACACACCACCCTGCATGTTTTTCTTCCTGGTATACACCATCATGCATGTTTTTCTTCCTGGTACACACCATCCTACAGTCCGTTCTTCCTGGTACAAAACATCCTGAATGTTTTTCTTCCTGGTACGCAGCATCCTACATTACGTTCTTCCTGGTACACACCATCCTGCATGCTTTTCTTCCTGGTACACACCATCCTGCATGTTTTTCTTCCTGGTACACACCATCCTACATTCCGTTCTTCCTCGTACACACCATCCTGCATGTTTTTCTTCGTGGTATACACCATCCTGCCTGTTTTTCTTCCTGGTATACACCATCCTGCATGTTTTTCTTCCTGGTATACACAATCCTGCATGTTTTTCTTCCTTGTACACACCATCCTACATTCCGTTCTTCCTGGTATACACCATCCTACATTCAGTTCTTCCTGGTATACACCATCCTACATTCCGTTCTTCCTGGTACACACCATCCTACATTCCTTTCTTCCTGGTACACACCATCCTATATTTAGTTCTTCCTGGTACACACCATCCTACATGTTTTTCTTCCTGGTACACACCATCCTGCATGTTTGTCTTCCTGGTACACACCATCCTTCATGTTTTTCTTCCTGGTACACACCATCCTGCATGTTTTTCTTCCTGGTACACACCACCCTGCATGTTTTTCTTCCTGGTACACACCATCATGCACGTTTTTCTTCCTGGTACACACGATCCTACAGTCCGTTCTTCCTGGTACACACCATCCTGCATGTTTTTCTTCCTGGTACACACCATCCTACATTCCGTTCTTCCTGGTACACACCATACTGCATGTTTTTCTTCCTGGTACACACCATTCTACATTCCGTTCTTCCTAGTACACACCATCCTGCATGTTTTTCTTCCTGCTATACACCATCCTGCATGTTTTTCTTCCTGGTACACACCATCCTACATGTTTTTCTTCCTGGTACACAACATCCTGCATGTTTTTCTTCCTGATATGCAGCATCCTACATTCCGTTCTTCCTGGTACACACCATCCTGCATGATTTTCTTCCTGGTACACATCATCCTGCATGTTTTTCTTCCTGGTACACACCATCCTACATTCCGTTCTCTCTGGTACACACCATCCTGCATGTTTTTCTTCCTAGTGTACACACCATCCTACATTCCTTTCTTCCTGGTACACACCATCCTACATTTAGTTCTTCCTGGTACACACCATCCTACATGTTTTTCTTCCTGGTACACACCATCCTGCATGTTTTTCTTCCTGGGACACACCATCCTACATTCCGTTCTTCCTGGTATACACCATCCTACATTCCGTTCTCTCTGGTACACACCATCCTACATTTAGTTCTTCCTGGTACACACCATCCTGCATGTTTGTCTTCCTGGTACACACCATCCTTCATGTTTTTCTTCCTGGTATACACGAGCCTACATTCCGTTCTTCCTGGTACACACCACCCTGCATGTTTTTCTTCCTGGTATACACCATCATGCATGTTTTTCTTCCTGGTATACACCATCCTACATACCGTTCTTCCTGGTACACACCACCCTGCATGTTTTTCTTCCTGGTATACACCATCCTACATTTAGTTCTTCCTGGTACACACCATCCTGCATGTTTTTCTTCCTGGTACACCCCATCCTACATTCCGTTCTTCCTGGTATACACCATCCTACATTCCGTTCTTCCTGGTATACACCATCCTACATTCCGTTCTTCCTGGTACAAACCATCTTACATTCCGTTCTTCCTGGTATACACCACCCTACATTCAGTTCTTCCTGGTACACACCATTCTACATTCCGTTCTTCCTGGTACACACCATCCTGCATGTTTTTCTTCCTGGTACACACCATCCTACATTCCGTTCTTCCTGGTACACACCATCCTGCATGTTTTTCTTCCTGGTACACACCATCCTACATTCCGTTCTTCCTGGTATACACCATCCTACATTCCGTTCTTCCTGGTACACACCATCCTTCATTCCGTTCTTCCTGGTATACACCATCCTACATTCAGTTCTTCCTGGTATACACCATGCTACATTCCGTACTTCCTGGTACACACCATCCTACATTCCGTTCTTCCTGGTACACACCATCCTGCATGTTTTTCTTCCTGGTACACACCATCCTGCATGCTTTTCTTCCTGGTACACACCATCCTGTATGTTTATCTTCCTGGTACACACCATCCTACATTCCGTTTTTCCTAGTACACACCATCCTACATTCCGTTCTTCCTGGTACACACCATCCTGCATGTTTTTCTTCCTGGTACACACCATCCTACATGTTTTTCTTCCTGGTACACAACATCCTGCATGTTTTTCTTCCTGATATGCAGCATCCTACATTCCGTTCTTCCTGGTACACACCATCCTGCATGATTTTCTTCCTGGTACACATCATCCTGCATGTTTTTCTTCCTGGTACACACCATCCTACATTCCGTTCTCTCTGGTACACACCATCCTGCATGTTTTTCTTCCTAGTGTACACACCATCCTACATTCCTTTCTTCCTGGTACACACCATCCTACATTTAGTTCTTCCTGGTACACACCATCCTACATGTTTTTCTTCCTGGTACACACCATCCTGCATGTTTTTCTTCCTGGTACACACCATCCTTCATGTTTTTCTTCCTGGTACACACCATCCTGCATGTTTTTCTTCCTGGTACACACCACCCTGCATGTTTTTCTTCCTGGTACACACCATCATGCACGTTTTTTTTCCTGGTACACACGATCCTACAGTCCGTTCTTCCTGGTACAAAAACTCCTGCATGTTTTTCTTCCTGGTACGCAGCATCCTACATTACGTTCTTCCTGGTACACACCATCCTGCATGCTTTTCTTCCTGGTACACACCATCCTGCATGTTTTTCTTCCTGGTACACACCATCCTACATTCCGTTCTTCCTCGTACACACCATCCTGCATGTTTTTCTTCCTGGTATACACCATCCTGCCTGTTTTTCTTCCTGGTATACACCATCCTGCATGTTTTTCTTCCTGGTATACACCATCCTGCATGTTTTTCTTCCTTGTACACACCATCCTACATTCCGTTCTTCCTGGTATACACCATCCTACATTCAGTTCTTCCTGGTATACACCATCCTACATTCCGTTCTTCCTGGTACACACCATCCTACATTCCGTTCTTCCTGGTATACACCATCCTACATTCCGTTCTTCCTGGTACACACCATCCTACATTCCGTTCTTCCTGGTACACACCATCCTGCATGTTTTTCTTCCTGGTACACACCATCCTGCATGTTTTTCTTCCTGGTATACACCATCCTGCATGCTTTTCTTCCTGGTACACACCATCCTGCATGTTTTTCTTCCTGGTACACACCATCCTGCATGTTTTTCTTCCTGGTACACACCATCCTGCATGTTTTTCTTCCTGGTATACACCATCCTGCATGTTTTTCTTCCTGGTACACACCATCCTACATTCAGTTCTTCCTGGTACACACCATCCTGCATTCAGTTCTTCCTGGTATACACCATCCTACATTCCGTTCTTCCTGGTACACACCATCCTACATTCCGTTCTTCCTGGTACACACCATCCTGCATGTTTTTCTTCCTTGTACACACCATCCTACATTCAGTTCTTACTGGTATACATCATTCTACATTCCGTTCTTCCTGGTACACACCATCCTGCATGTTTTTCTTCCTGGTACACACCATCCTACATTCCGTTCCTCCTGGTATACACCATCCTACATTCAATTCTTCCTGGTACACACCATCCTACATTCCGTTCTTCCTGGTATACACCATCCTACATTCAGTTCTTCCTGGTATACACCATCCTACATTCCGTTCTTCCTGGTACACACCATCCTGCATGTTTTTCTTCCTTGTACACACCATCCTACATTCCGTTCTTCCTGGTACACACCATCCTGCATGTTTTTCTTCCTGGTACACACCATCCTACATTCCGTTCTCTCTGGTACACACCATCCTGCATGCTTTTCTTCCTGGTATACACCATCCTGAATGTTTTTCTTCCTGGTATACACCATCCTGCATGTTTTTCTTCCTGGTACACACCATCCTACATTCAGTTCTTCCTGGTACACACCATCCTGCATTCAGTTCTTCCTGGTATACACCATCCTACATTCCGTTCTTCCTGGTATACACCATCCTACATTCAGTTCTTCCTGGTATACACATTGCTACATTCCGTTCTTCCTGGTACACACCATCCTTCATGTTTTTCTTCCTGGTATACAACATCCTGCATGTTTTTCTTCCTGGTACACACCATCCTACATTCCGTTCTTCCTGGTACACACCATCCTGCATGTTTTTCTTCCTGGTACACACCATCCCGCATGTTTTTCTTCCTGGTACACACCATCCTACATTCCGTTCTTCCTGGTACACACCATCCTGCATGTTTTTCTTACTGGTACACACCATCCTACATTCCGTTCTTCCTGGTACACACCATCCTGCATGTTTTTCTTCCTGGTACACACCATCCTGCATGCTTTTCTTCCTGGTACACACCATCCTGTATGTTTATCTTCCTGGTACACACCATCCTACATTCCGTTCTTCCTAGTACACACCATCCTACATTCCGTTCTTCCTGGTACACACCATCCTGCATGTTTTTCTTCCTGGTACACACCATCCTACATTCCGTTCTTCCTGGTACACACCATCCTGCATGTTTTTCTTCCTGGTACACACCATCCTACATTCCGTTCTTCCTAGTACACACCATCCTGCATGTTTTTCTTCCTGCTATACACCATCCTGCATGTTTTTCTTCCTGGTACACACCATCCTACATGTTTTTCTTCCTGGTACACAACATCCTGCATGTTTTTCTTCCTGATATGCAGCATCCTACATTCCGTTCTTCCTGGTACACACCATCCTGCATGATTTTCTTCCTGGTACACATCATCCTGCATGTTTTTCTTCCTGGTACACACCATCCTACATTCCGTTCTTTCTGGTACACACCATCCTGCATGTTTTTCTTCCTAGTGTACACACCATCCTACATTCCTTTCTTCCTGGTACACACCATCCTACATTTAGTTCTTCCTGGTACACACCATCCTACATGTTTTTCTTCCTGGTACACACCATCCTGCATGTTTTTCTTCCTGGTACACACCATCCTTCATGTTTTTCTTCCTGGTACACACCATCCTGCATGTTTTTCTTCCTGGTACACACCACCCTGCATGTTTTTCTTCCTGGTACACACCATCATGCACGTTTTTTTTCCTGGTACACACGATCCTACAGTCCGTTCTTCCTGGTACAAAAAATCCTGCATGTTTTTCTTCCTGGTACGCAGCATCCTACATTACGTTCTTCCTGGTACACACCATCCTGCATGCTTTTCTTCCTGGTACACACCATCCTGCATGTTTTTCTTCCTGGTACACACCATCCTACATTCCGTTCTTCCTCGTACACACCATCCTGCATGTTTTTCTTCCTGGTATACACCATCCTGCCTGTTTTTCTTCCTGGTATACACCATCCTGCATGTTTTTCTTCCTGGTATACACCATCCTGCATGTTTTCTTCCTTGTAAACACCATCCTACATTCCGTTCTTCCTGGTATACACCATCCTACATTCAGTTCTTCCTGGTATACACCATCCTACATTCCGTTCTTCCTGGTACACACCATCCTACATTCCGTTCTTCCTGGTATACACCATCCTACATTCCGTTCTTCCTGGTACACACCATCCTGCATGTTTTTCTTCCTGGTACACACCATCCTGCATGTTTTTCTTCCTGGTATACACCATCCTGCATGTTTTTCTTCCTGGTACACACCATCCTACATTCCGTTCTTCCTGGTACACACCATCCTACATTCCGTTCTTCCTGGTACACACCATCCTGCATGTTTTTCTTCCTTGTACACACCATCCTACATTCAGTTCTTACTGGTATACATCATTCTACATTCCGTTCTTCCTGGTACACACCATCCTGCATGTTTTTCTTCCTGGTACACACCATCCTGCATGTTTTTCTTCCTGGTACACACCATCCTACATTCCGTTCCTCCTGGTATACACCATCCTACATTCCGTTCTTCCTGGTACACACCATCCTACATTCCGTTCTTCCTGGTATACACCATCCTACATTCAGTTCTTCCTGGTATACACCATCCTACATTCCGTTCTTCCTGGTACACACCATCCTGCATGTTTTTCTTCCTTGTACACACCATCCTACATTCCGTTCTTCCTGGTACACACCATCCTGCATGTTTTTCTTCCTGGTACACACCATCCTACATTCCGTTCTCTCTGGTACACACCATCCTGCATGCTTTTCTTCCTGGTATACACCATCCTGAATGTTTTTCTTCCTGGTATACACCATCCTGCATGTTTTTCTTCCTGGTACACACCATCCTACATTCAGTTCTTCCTGGTACACACCATCCTGCATTCAGTTCTTCCTGGTATACACCATCCTACATTCCGTTCTTCCTGGTATACACCATCCTACATTCAGTTCTTCCTGGTATACACATTGCTACATTCCGTTCTTCCTGGTACACACCATCCTTCATGTTTTTCTTCCTGGTACACACCATCCTACATTCCGTTCTTCGTGGTACACAACATCCTGCATGTTTTTCTTCCTGGTACACACCATCCTACATTCCGTTCTTCCTGGTACACACCATCCTGCATGTTTTTCTTCCTGGTACACACCATCCCGCATGTTTTTCTTCCTGGTACACACCATCCTACATTCCGTTCTTCCTGGTACACACCATCCTGCATGTTTTTCTTCCTGGTACACACCATCCTACATTCCGTTCTTCCTGGTACGCACCATCCTGCATGTTTTTCTTCCTGCTATACACCATCCTGCATGTTTTTCTTCCTGGTACAAAACATCCTACATGTTTTTCTTCCTGGTACACAACATCCTGCATGTTTTTCTTCCTGGTACGCAGCATCCTCCATTCCGTTCTTCCTGGTACACACCACCCTGCATGTTTTTCTTCCTGGTATACACCATCATGCATGTTTTTCTTCCTGGTACACACCATCCTACAGTCCGTTCTTCCTGGTACAAAACATCCTGAATGTTTTTCTTCCTGGTACGCAGCATCCTACATTACGTTCTTCCTGGTACACACCATCCTGCATGCTTTTCTTCCTGGTACACGCCATCCTGCATGTTTTTCTTCCTGGTACGCAGCATCCTACATTACGTTCTTCCTGGTACACACCATCCTGCATGCTTTTCTTCCTGGTACACACCATCCTGCATGTTTTTCTTCCTGGTATACACCATCCTGCATGTTTTTCTTCCTGGTACACACCATCCTACATTCCGTTCTTCCTGGTATACACCATCCTACATTCCGTTCTTCCTGGTACACACCATCCTACATTCCGTTCTCTCTGGTACACACCATCCTACATTTAGTTCTTCCTGGTACACACCATCCTGCATGTTTGTCTTCCTGGTACACACCATCCTTCATGTTTTTCTTCCTGGTATACACCAGCCTACATTCCGTTCTTCCTGGTACACACCACCCTGCATGTTTTTCTTCCTGGTATACACCATCATGCATGTATTTCTTCCTGGTATACACCATCCTACATTCCGTTCTTCCTGGTACACACCACCCTGCATGTTTTTCTTCCTGGTATACACCATCCTACATTTAGTTCTTCCTGGTACACACCATCCTGCATGTTTTTCTTCCTGGTACACCCCATCCTACATTCCGTTCTTCCTGGTATACACCATCCTACATTCCGTTCTTCCTGGTATACACCATCCTACATTCCGTTCTTCCTGGTACAAACCATCTTACATTCCGTTCTTCCTGGTATACACCATCCTACATTCCGTTCTTCCTGGTACACACCATCCTGCATGTTTTTCTTCCTGGTACACACCATCCTACATTCCGTTCTTCCTGGTACACACCATCCTGCATGTTTTTCTTCCTGGTACACACCATCCTACATTCCGTTCTTCCTGGTATACACCATCCTACATTCCGTTCTTCCTGGTACACACCATCCTACATTCCGTTCTTCCTGGTATACACCATCCTACATTCAGTTCTTCCTGGTATACACCATGCTACATTCCGTACTTCCTGGTACACACTATCCTACATTCCGTTCTTCCTGGTACACACCATCCTGCATGTTTTTCTTCCTGGTACACACCATCCTGCATGCTTTTCTTCCTGGTACACACCATCCTGTATGTTTATCTTCCTGGTACACACCATCCTACATTCCGTTCTTCCTAGTACACACCATCCTACATTCCGTTCTTCCTGGTATACACCATCCTACATTCAGTTCTTCCTGGTATACACCATCCTACATTCCGTTCTTCCTGGTACATACCATCCTACATTCCGTTCTTCCTGGTATACACCATCCTACATTCCGTTCTTCCTGGTACACACCATCCTGCATGTTTTTCTTCCTGGTACACACCATCCTGCATGTTTTTCTTCCTGGTGTACACCATCCTGCATGTTTTTCTTCCTGGTACACACCATCCTGCATGCTTTTCTTCCTGGTACACACCATCCTGCATGTTTTTCTTCCTGGTACACACCATCCTACATTCCGTTCTTCCTGGTACACACCATCCTGCATGTTTTTCTTCCTGGTACACACCATCCTACATTCCGTTCTTCCTGGTACGCACCATCCTGCATGTTTTTCTTCCTGCTATACACCATCCTGCATGTTTTTCTTCCTGGTACAAAACATCCTACATGTTTTTCTTCCTGGTACACAACATCCTGCATGTTTTTCTTCCTGGTACGCAGCATCCTCCATTCCGTTCTTCCTGGTACACACCACCCTGCATGTTTTTCTTCCTGGTACACACCATCCTACATTCCGTTTTTCGTGGTACACAACATCCTGCATGTTTTTCTTCCTGGTACACACCATCCTACATTCCGTTCTTCCTGGTACACACCATCCTGCATGTTTTTCTTCCTGGTACACACCATCCTGCATGCTTTTCTTCCTGGTACACACCATCCTGTATGTTTATCTTCCTGGTACACACCATCCTACATTCCGTTCTTCCTAGTACACACCATCCTACATTCCGTTCTTCCTGGTATACACCATCCTACATTCAGTTCTTCCTGGTATACACCATCCTACATTCCGTTCTTCCTGGTACACACCATCCTACATTCCTTTCTTCCTGGTACACACCATCCTACATTTAGTTCTTCCTGGTACACACCATCCTACATGTTTTTCTTCCTGGTACACACCATCCTGCATGTTTTTCTTCCTGGTACACACCATCCTTCATGTTTTTCTTCCTGGTACACACCATCCCGCATGTTTTTCTTCCTGGTACGCAGCATCCTACATTCCGTTCTCTCTGGTACACACCATCCTGCATGCTTTTCTTCCTGGTATACACCATCCTGAATGTTTTTCTTCCCGGTATACACCATCCTGCATGTTTTTCTTCCTGGTACACACCATCCTACATTCAGTTCTTCCTGGTACACACCATCCTGCATTCAGTTCTTCCTGGTATACACCATCCTACATTCCGTTCTTCCTGGTACACACCATCCTACATTCCGTTCTTCCTGGTATACACCATCCTACATTCAGTTCTTCCTGGTATACACAATGCTACATTCCGTTCTTCCTGGTACACACCATTCTACATTCCGTTCTTCGTGGTACACAACATCCTGCATGTTTTTCTTCCTGGTACACACCATCCTACATTCCGTTCTTCCTGGTACACACCATCCTGCATGTTTTTCTTCCTGGTACACACCATCCTGCATGTTTTTCTTCCTGGTACACACCATCCTACATTCCGTTCTTCCTCGTACACACCATCCTGCATGTTTTTCTTCCTGGTATACACCATCCTGCCTGTTTTTCTTCCTGGTATACACCATCCTGCATGTTTTTCTTCCTTGTACACACCATCCTACATTCCGTTCTTCCTGGTATACACCATCCTACATTCAGTTCTTCCTGGTATACACCATCCTACATTCCGTTCTTCCTGGTACATACCATCCTACATTCCGTTCTTCCTGGTATACACCATCCTACATTCCGTTCTTCCTGGTACACACCATCCTGCATGTTTTTCTTCCTGGTACACACCATCCTGCATGTTTTTCTTCCTGGTGTACACCATCCTGCATGTTTTTCTTCCTGGTACACACCATCCTACATTCAGTTCTTCCTGGTACACACCATCCTGCATTCAGTTCTTCCTGGTATACACCATCCTACATTCCGTTCTTCCTGGTACACACCATCCTACATTCCGTTCTTCCTGGTACACACCATCCTGCATGTTTTTCTTCCTTGTACACACCATCCTACATTCCGTTCTTCCTGGTACACACCATCCTGCATGTTTTTCTTCCTGGTACGCAGCATCCTACATTCCGTTCTCTCTGGTACACACCATCCTGCATGCTTTTCTTCCTGGTATACACCATCCTGAATGTTTTTCTTCCTGGTATACACCATCCTGCATGTTTTTCTTCCTGGTACACACCATCCTACATTCAGTTCTTCCTGGTACACACCATCCTGCATTCAGTTCTTCCTGGTATACACCATCCTACATTCCGTTCTTCCTGGTACACACCATCCTACATTCCGTTCTTCCTGGTATACACCATCCTACATTCAGTTCTTCCTGGTATACACAATGCTACATTCCGTTCTTCCTGGTACACACCATCCTACATTCCGTTTTTCGTGGTACACAACATCCTGCATGTTTTTCTTCCTGGTACACACCATCCTACATTCCGTTCTTCCTGGTACACACCATCCTGCATGTTTTTCTTCCTGGTACACACCATCCCGCATGTTTTTCTTCCTGGTACACACCATCCT
The DNA here is from genome assembly GCF_029633865.1 of Lampris incognitus. Lineage (NCBI taxonomy): Eukaryota > Metazoa > Chordata > Actinopteri > Lampriformes > Lampridae > Lampris > Lampris incognitus. The sequence goes on along the minus strand of NC_079212.1, from coordinate 152,067,440 downwards.
ACATTCCGTTCTTCCTGGTACACACCATCCTGCATGTTTTTCTTCCTGGTACACACCATCCTACATTCCGTTCTTCCTGGTACGCACCATCCTGCATGTTTTTCTTCCTGCTATACACCATCCTGCATGTTTTTCTTCCTGGTACAAAACATCCTACATGTTTTTCTTCCTGGTACACAACATCCTGCATGTTTTTCTTCCTGGTACGCAGCATCCTCCATTCCGTTCTTCCTGGTACACACCACCCTGCATGTTTTTCTTCCTGGTATACACCATCATGCATGTTTCTCTTCCTGGTACACACCATCCTACAGTCCGATCTTCCTGGTACAAAACATCCTGAATGTTTTTCTTCCTGGTACGCAGCATCCTACATTAGGTTCTTCCTGGTACACACCATCCTGCATGCTTTTCTTCCTGGTACACACCATCCTGCATGTTTTTCTTCCTGGTACGCAGCATCCTACATTACGTTCTTCCTGGTACACACCATCCTGCATGCTTTTCTTCCTGGTACACACCATCCTGCATGTTTTTCTTCCTGGTATACACCATCCTGCATGTTTTTCTTCCTGGTATACACCATCCTGCATGTTTTTCGTCCTTGTACACACCATCCTACAATCCGTTCTTCCTGGTATACACCATCCTACATTCAGTTCTTCCTGGTATACACCATCCTACATTCCGTTCTTCCTGGTACACACCATCCTACATTCCTTTCTTCCTGGTACACACCATCCTACATTTAGTTCTTCCTGGTACACACCATCCTACATGTTTTTCTTCCTGGTACACACCATCCTGCATGTTTTTCTTCCTGGTACACACCATCCTTCATGTTTTTCTTCCTGGTACACACCATCCTGCATGTTTTTCTTCCTGGTACGCAGCATCCTACATTCCGTTCTCTCTGGTACACACCATCCTGCATGCTTTTCTTCCTGGTATACACCATCCTGCATGTTTTTCTTCCTGGTACACACCATCCTACATTCAGTTCTTCCTGGTACACACCATCCTGCATTCAGTTCTTCCTGGTATACACCATCCTACATTCCGTTCTTCCTGGTAAACACCATCCTACATTCCGTTCTTCCTGGTATACACCATCCTACATTCAGTTCTTCCTGGTATACACAATGCTACATTCCGTTCTTCCTGGTACACACCATCCTACATTCCGTTCTTCGTGGTACACAACATCCTGCATGTTTGCTTCCTGGTACACACCATCCTACATTCCGTTCTTCCTCGTACACACCATCCTGCATGTTTTTCTTCCTGGTACACACCATCCTGCATGTTTTTCTTCCTGGTACACACCATCCTACATTCCGTTCTTCCTGGTACACACCATCCTGCATGTTTTTCTTCCTGGTACACACCATCCTACATTCCGTTCTTCCTGGTACGCACCATCCTGCATGTTTTTCTTTCTGCTATACACCATCCTGCATGTTTTTCTTCCTGGTACAAAACATCCGACATGTTTTTCTTCCTGGTACACAACATCCTGCATGTTTTTCTTCCTGGTACGCAGCATCCTCCATTCCGTTCTTCCTGGTACACACCACCCTGCTTGTTTTTCTTCCTGGTATACACCATCATGCATGTTTTTCTTCCTGGTATACACCATCATGCATGTTTTTCTTCCTGGTATACACCACCCTGCATGTTTTTCTTCCTGGTATACACCATCATGCATGTTTTTCTTCCTGGTACACACCATCCTACAGTCCGTTCTTCCTGGTACAAAACATCCTGAATGTTTTTCTTCCTGGTACGCAGCATCCTACATTACGTTCTTCCTGGTACACACCATCCTGCATGCTTTTCTTCCTGGTACACACCATCCTGCATGTTTTTCTTCCTGGTACGCAGCATCCTACATTACGTTCTTCCTGGTACACACCATCCTGCATGCTTTTCTTCCTGGTACACACCATCCTGCATGTTTTTCTTCCTGGTACGCAGCATCCTACATTCCGTTCTTCCTGGTACACACCATCCTGCATGCTTTTCTTCCTGGTACACACCATGCCTGCATGTTTTTCTTCCTGGTACACACCATCCTACATTCCGTTCTTCCTGGTACACACCATCCTGCATGCTTTTCTTCCTGGTACACACCATCCTGCATGTTTTTCTTCCTGGTATACACCATCCTGCATGTTTTTCTTCCTGGTACACATCATCCTGCATGTTTTTCTTCCTGGTACACACCATCCTACATTCCGTGCTCTCTGGTACACACCATCCTTCATGTTTTTCTTCCTAGTGTACACCCCATCCTACATTCCTTTCTTGCTGGTACACACCATCCTACATTTAGTTCTTCCTGGTACACACCATCCTACATGTTTTTCTTCCTGGTACACACCATCCTGCATGTTTTTCTTCCTGGTACACACCATCCTTCAAGTTTTTCTTCCTGGTATACACCATCCTACATTCCGTTCTTCCTGGTACACACCATCCTACATTTAGTTCTTCCTGGTACACACCATCCTACATGTTTTTCTTCCTGGTACACACCATGCTACATGTTTTTCTTCCTGGTACACACCATCCTGCATGTTTTTCTTCCTGGTACACACCATCCTGCATGTTTTTCTTTCTGGTATACACCATCCTGCATGTTTTTCTTCCTGGTACACACCATCCTGCATGTTTTTTTTCCTGGTACACACCATCCTGCATTCAGTTCTTCCTGGTATACACCATCCTACATTCCGTTCTTCCTGGTACACACCATCCTACATTCCGTTCTTCCTGGTATACACCATCCTACATTCAGTTTTTCCTGGTATACACCATCCTACATTCCGTTCTTCCTGGTACACACCATCCTGCATGTTTTTCTTCCTTGTACACACCATCCTACATTCCGTTCTTCCTGGTACACACCATCCTGCATGCTTTTCTTCCTGGTATACACCATCCTGCATGTTTTTCTTCCTGGTACACACCATCCTGGATGTTTTTCTTCCTGGTACACACCATCCTACATTCCGTTCCTCCTGGTACACACCATCCTGCATGTTTTTCTTCCTGGTACACACCATCCTACATTCCGTTCTTCCTGGTATACACCATCCTACGTTCAGTTCTTCCTGGTATACACCATCCTACATTCCGTTCTTCCTGGTACACACCATCCTACATTCAGTTCTTCCTGGTATACACCATCCTACATTCCGTTCTTCCTGGTACACACCATCCTGCATGTTTTTCTTCCTGGTACGCAGCATCCTACATTCCGTTCTTCCTGGTACACACCATCCTGCATGCCTTTCTTCCTGGTATACACCATCCTGCATGTTTTTCTTCCTGGTACACACCATCCTGCATGTTTTTCTTCCTGGAACATACCATCCTACATTCCGTTCTTCCTGGTACACACCATCCTACATGTTTTTCTTCCTGGTAAGCACCATCCTACATTCCGTTCTTCCTGGTACACACCATCCTGCATGTTTTTCTTCCTGCTATACACGATCCTGCATGTTTTTCTTCCTGGTACACACCATCCTGCATGTTTTTCTTCCTGGTATACACCATCCTTCATGTTTTTCTTCCTGGTACACACCATCCTACATTCCATTCTTCCTGGTACACACCATCCTACATTCGTTCTTCCTGGTCCACACCATCCTACATTCCATTTTTCCTGGTATATACCATCCTACATTCGTTCTTCCTGGTACACACCATCCTGCATTCCGTTCTTCCTGGTACACACCATCCTGCATGTTTTTCTTCCTGCTATACACCATCCTACAGTCCGTTCTTCCTGGTACACGCCATCCTACAGTCCGTTCTTCCTGGTACACATCATTTTGCATGTTTTTGTTCCTGGTACACACCATCTTACATTCCGTTCTACCTGGTACACACCATCCTGCATGTTTTTCTTCCTGGTATACACCATCCTGCATGTTTTTCTTCCTGGTACACACCATCCTACATTCGTTCTTCCTGGTCCACACCATCCTACAATCCGTACTTCCTGGTACACACCATCCTGAATGTTTTTCTTCCTGGTACACACCATCCTACATTCCGTTCTTCCTGGTACACACCATCCTGCATGTTTTTCTTCCTGGTACACACCATCCTACATTCCGGTTTTCCTAGTACACACCATCCTGCTTGTTTTTCTTCTGGTACACACCATCCTGCATTCAGTTCCTCCTGGTATACACCATCCTACATTCCGTTCTTCCTGGAACACACCATCCTGCATGTTTTTCTTCCTTGTACACACCATCCTACATTCAGTTCTTACTGGTATACATCATCCTACATTCCGTTCTTCCTGGTATACACCATCCTACATTCAGTTCTTCCTGGTATACACCATCCTACATTCCGTTCTTCCTGGTACATACCATCTTACATGTTTTTCTTCCTGGTACGCACCATCCTACATTCCGTTCTTCTTGGTACACACCATCCTGCATGCTTTTCTTCCTGGTATACACCATCCTGCATGTTTTTCTTCCTGGTACACACCATGCTACATTCCTGTCTTCCTGGTACACACCATCCTGCGTATTTTTCTTCCTCGTACGCAGCAACCTACATTCCGTTCTTCCTGGTATGCAGCATCCTACATTCCGTTCTTCCTGGTACACACCATCCTGCATGTTTTTCTTCCTTGTACACACCATCCTACATCCCGTTCTTCCTGGTACACACCATCCTACATTCAGTTCTTCCTGGTACACACCATCCTGCATGTTCTTCTTCCTGGTACACACCATCCTGCGTGTTTTCTTCCTTGTACACACCATCCTACATTCCGTTCTTCCTGGTACACACCATCCTGCCTGTTTTTCTTCCTTGTACACACCATCCTGCCTGTTTTTCTTCCTGGTATACACTACCCTACATACCGTTCTTCCTGGTACACACCATCCTACATTCCGTTCTCTCTGGTACACACCATCCTGCATTTAGTTCTTCCTGGTACACACCATCCTGCATGTTTGTCTTCCTGGTACACACCATCCTTCATGTTTTTCTTCCTGGTATACACCAGCCTACATTCCGTTCTTCCTGGTACACACCACCCTGCATGTTTTTCTTCCTGGTATACACCATCATGCATGTTTTTCTTCCTGGTATACACCATCCTACATTCCGTTATTCCTGGTACACACCACCCTGCAATTTTTTTCTTCCTGGTATACACCATCCTACATTTAGTTCTTCCTGGTACACACCATCCTGCATGTTTTTCTTCCTGGTACACCCCATCCCGCCTGTTTTTCTTCCTGGTACACACCATCCTACATTCCGTTCTTCCTAGTATACACCATCCTACATTCCGTTCTTCCTGGTACAAACCATCTTACATTCCGTTCTTCCTGGTATACACCACCCTACATTCAGTTCTTCCTGGTACACACCATTTTACATTCCGTTCTTCCTGGTACACACCATCCTGCATGTTTTTCTTCCTGGTACACACCATCCTACATTCCGTTCTTCCTGGTACACACCATCCTGCATGTTTTTCTTCCTGGTACACACCATCCTACATTCCGTTCTTCCTGGTATACACCATCCTACATTCCGTTCTTCCTGGTACACACCATCCTACATTCCGTTCTTCCTGGTATACACCATCCTACATTCAGTTCTTCCTGGTATACACCATGCTACATTCCGTACTTCCTGGTACACACCATCCTACATTCCGTTCTTCCTGGTACACACCATCCTACATTCCGTTCTTCCTGGTACACACCATCCTGTATGTTTATCTTCCTGGTACACACCATCCTACATTCCGTTCTTCCTAGTACACACCATCCTACATTCCGTTCTTCCTGGTACACACCATCCTGCATGTTTTTCTTCCTGGTACACACCATCCTACATTCCGTTCTTCCTGGTACACACCATCCTGCATGTTTTTCTTCCTGGTACACACCATCCTACATTCCGTTCTTCCTAGTACACACCATCCTGCATGTTTTTCTTCCTGCTATACACCATCCTGCATGTTTTTCTTCCTGGTACACACCATCCTACATGTTTTTCTTCCTGGTACACAACATCCTGCATGTTTTTCTTCCTGATATGCAGCATCCTACATTCCGTTCTTCCTGCTATACACCATCCTGCATGTTTTTCTTCCTGGTACACACCATCCTACATGTTTTTCTTCCTGGTACACAACATCCTGCATGTTTTTCTTCCTGATATGCAGCATCCTACATTCCGTTCTTCCTGGTACACACCATCCTGCATGATTTTCTTCCTGGTACACATCATCCTGCATGTTTTTCTTCCTGGTACACACCATCCTACATTCCGTTCTCTCTGGTACACACCATCCTGCATGTTTTTCTTCCTAGGGTACACACCATCCTACATTCCTTTCTTCCTGGTACACACCATCCTACATTTAGTTCTTCCTGGTACACACCATCCTACATGTTTTTCTTCCTGGTACACACCATCCTGCATGTTTTTCTTCCTGGTACACACCATCCTTCATGTTTTTCTTCCTGGTACACACCATCCTGCATGTTTTTCTTCCTGGTACACACCACCCTGCATGTTTTTCTTCCTGGTACACACCATCCTGCATGTTTTTCTTCCTTGTACACACCATCCTACATTCCGTTCTTCCTGGTATACACCATCCTACATTCAGTTCTTCCTGGTATACACCATCCTACATTCCGTTCTTCCTGGTACACACCATCCTACATTCCGTTCTTCCTGGTATACACCATCCTACATTCCGTTCTTCCTGGTACACACCATCCTGCATGTTTTTCTTCCTGGTACACACCATCCTGCATGTTTTTCTTCCTGGTATACACCATCCTGCATGTTTTTCTTCCTGGTACACACCATCCTACATTCAGTTCTTCCTGGTACACACCATCCTGCATTCAGTTCTTCCTGGTATACACCATCCTACATTCCGTTCTTCCTGGTACACACCATCCTACATTCCGTTTTTCCTGGTACACACCATCCTGCATGTTTTTCTTCCTTGTACACACCATCCTACATTCAGTTCTTACTGGTATACATCATTCTACATTCCGTTCTTCCTGGTACACACCATCCTACATTCGTTCTTCCTGGTACACATCATTTTACATGTTTTTGTTCCTGGTACACACCATCTTACATTCCGTTCTTCCTGGTACACACCATCCTGCATGTTTTTCTTCCTGGTATACACCATCCTGCATGTTTTTCTTCCTGGTACACACCATCCTACATTCGTTCTTCCTGGTCCACACCATCCTACAATCCGTACTTCCTGGTACACACCATCCTGCATGTTTTTCTTCCTGGTACACACCATCCTGCATGTTTTTCTTCCTGCTATACACCATCCTACATTCCGTTCTTCCTGGTACACACCATCCTGAATGTTTTTCTTCCTGGGACACACCATCCTACATTCCGTTCTTCCTGGTACACACCATCCTGCATGTTTTTCTTCCTGGTACACACCATCCTACATTCCGTTCTTCCTAGTACACACCATCCTGCTTGTTTTTCTTCTGGTACACACCATCCTGCATTCAGTTCATCCTGGTATACACCATCCTACATTCCGTTCTTCCTGGAACACACCATCCTGCATGTTTTTCTTCCTGGTACACACCATCCTACATTCCGTTCTTCCTGGTATACACCATCCTACATTCCGTTCTTCCTGGTATACACCATCCTGCATTCAGTTCTTCCTGGTATACACCATCCTACATTCCGTTCTTCCTGGTACATACCATCTTACATGTTTTTCTTCCTGGTACGCACCATCCTACATTCCGTTCTTCTTGGTACACACCATCCTACATTCGTTCTTCCTGGTACACATCATTTTACATGTTTTTGTTCCTGGTACACACCATCTTACATTCCGTTCTTCCTGGTACACACCATCCTGCATGTTTTTCTTCCTGGTATACACCATCCTGCATGTTTTTCTTCCTGGTACACACCATCCTACATTCGTTCTTCCTGGTCCACACCATCCTACAATCCGTACTTCCTGGTACACACCATCCTGCATGTTTTTCTTCCTGGTACACACCATCCTGCATGTTTTTCTTCCTGCTATACACCATCCTACATTCCGTTCTTCCTGGTACACACCATCCTGAATGTTTTTCTTCCTGGGACACACCATCCTACATTCCGTTCTTCCTGGTACACACCATCCTGCATGTTTTTCTTCCTGGTACACACCATCCTACATTCCGTTCTTCCTAGTACACACCATCCTGCTTGTTTTTCTTCTGGTACACACCATCCTGCATTCAGTTCTTCCTGGTATACACCATCCTACATTCCGTTCTTCCTGGAACACACCATCCTGCATGTTTTTCTTCCTGGTACACACCATCCTACATTCCGTTCTTCCTGGTATACACCATCCTACATTCCGTTCTTCCTGGTATACACCATCCTACATTCAGTTCTTCCTGGTATACACCATCCTACATTCCGTTCTTCCTGGTACATACCATCTTACATGTTTTTCTTCCTGGTACGCACCATCCTACATTCCGTTCTTCTTGGTACACACCATCCTGCATGCTTTTCTTCCTGGTATACACCATCCTGCATGTTTTTCTTCCTTGTACACACCATCCTACATTCAGTTCTTACTGGTATACATCATTCTACATTCCGTTCTTCCTGGTACACACCATCCTACATTCGTTCTTCCTGGTACACATCATTTTACATGTTTTTGTTCCTGGTACACACCATCTTACATTCCGTTCTTCCTGGTACACACCATCCTGCATGTTTTTCTTCCTGGTATACACCATCCTGCATGTTTTTCTTCCTGGTACACACCATCCTACATTCGTTCTTCCTGGTCCACACCATCCTACAATCCGTACTTCCTGGTACACACCATCCTGCATGTTTTTCTTCCTGGTACACACCATCCTGCATGTTTTTCTTCCTGCTATACACCATCCTACATTCCGTTCTTCCTGGTACACACCATCCTGAATGTTTTTCTTCCTGGGACACACCATCCTACATTCCGTTCTTCCTGGTACACACCATCCTGCATGTTTTTCTTCCTGGTACACACCATCCTACATTCCGTTCTTCCTAGTACACACCATCCTGCTTGTTTTTCTTCTGGTACACACCATCCTGCATTCAGTTCTTCCTGGTATACACCATCCTACATTCCGTTCTTCCTGGAACACACCATCCTGCATGTTTTTCTTCCTGGTACACACCATCCTACATTCCGTTCTTCCTGGTATACACCATCCTACATTCCGTTCTTCCTGGTATACACCATCCTACATTCAGTTCTTCCTGGTATACACCATCCTACATTCCGTTCTTCCTGGTACATACCATCTTACATGTTTTTCTTCCTGGTACGCACCATCCTACATTCCGTTCTTCTTGGTACACACCATCCTGCATGCTTTTCTTCCTGGTATACACCATCCTGCATGTTTTTCTTCCTGGTACACACCATGCTACATTCCTGTCTTCCTGGTACACACCATCCTGCGTATTTTTCTTCCTTGTACGCAGCAACCTACATTCCGTTCTTCCTGGTATGCAGCATCCTACATTCCGTTCTTCCTGGTACACACCATCCTGCATGTTTTTCTTCCTTGTACACACCATCCTACATCCCGTTCTTCCTGGTACACACCATCCTACATTCAGTTCTTCCTGGTACACACCATCCTGCATGTTCTTCTTCCTGGTACACACCATCCTGCGTGTTTTTCTTCCTTGTACACACCATCCTACATTCCGTTCTTCCTGGTACACACCATCCTGCCTGTTTTTCTTCCTTGTACACACCATCCTGCCTGTTTTTCTTCCTGGTATACACTACCCTACATACCGTTCTTCCTGGTACACACCATCCTACATTCCGTTCTCTCTGGTACACACCATCCTACATTTAGTTCTTCCTGGTACACACCATCCTGCATGTTTGTCTTCCTGGTACACACCATCCTTCATGTTTTTCTTCCTGGTATACACCAGCCTACATTCCGTTCTTCCTGGTACACACCACCCTGCATGTTTTTCTTCCTGGTATACACCATCATGCATGTTTTTCTTCCTGGTATACACCATCCTACATTCCGTTCTTCCTGGTACACACCACCCTGCAATTTTTTTCTTCCTGGTATACACCATCCTACATTTAGTTCTTCCTGGTACACACCATCCTGCATGTTTTTCTTCCTGGTACACCCCATCCCGCCTGTTTTTCTTCCTGGTACACACCATCCTACATTCCGTTCTTCCTAGTATACACCATCCTACATTCCGTTCTTCCTGGTATACACCATCCTACATGCCGTTCTTCCTGGTACAAACCATCTTACATTCCGTTCTTCCTGGTATACACCACCCTACATTCAGTTCTTCCTGGTACACACCATTCTACATTCCGTTCTTCCTGGTACACACCATCCTGCATGTTTTTCTTCCTGGTACACACCATCCTACATTCCGTTCTTTCTGGTACACACCATCCTGCATGTTTTTCTTCCTGGTACACACCATCCTACATTCCGTTCTTCCTGGTATACACCATCCTACATTCCGTTCTTCCTGGTATACACCATCCTACATTCAGTTCTTCCTGGTATACACCATGCTACATTCCGTACTTCCTGGTACACACCATCCTACATTCCGTTCTTACTGGTACACACCATCCTGCATGTTTTTCTTCCTGGTACACACCATCCTACATTCCGTTCTTCCTGGTACACACCATCCTGTATGTTTATCTTCCTGGTACACACCATCCTACATTCCGTTCTTCCTAGTACACACCATCCTACATTCCGTTCTTCCTGGTACACACCATCCTGCATGTTTTTCTTCCTGGTACACACCATCCTACATTCCGTTCTTCCTGGTACACACCATCCTGCATGTTTTTCTTCCTGGTACACACCATCCTACATTCCGTTCTTCCTAGTACACACCATCCTGCATGTTTTTCTTCCTGCTATACACCATCCTGCATGTTTTTCTTCCTGGTACACACCATCCTACATGTTTTTCTTCCTGGTACACAACATCCTGCATGTTTTTCTTCCTGATATGCAGCATCCTACATTCCGTTCTTCCTGGTACACACCATCCTGCGTGATTTTCTTCCTGGTACACATCATCCTGCATGTTTTTCTTCCTGGTACACACCATCCTACATTCCGTTCTCTCTGGTACACACCATCCTGCATGTTTTTCTTCCTAGTGTACACACCATCCTACATTCCTTTCTTCCTGGTACACACCATCCTACATTTAGTTCTTCCTGGTACACACCATCCTACATGTTTTTATTCCTGGTACACACCATCCTGCATGTTTTTCTTCCTGGTACACACCATCCTTCATGTTTTTCTTCCTGGTACACACCATCCTGCATGTTTTTCTTCCTGGTACACACCACCCTGCATGTTTTTCTTCCTGGTACACACCATCATGCATGTTTTTCTTTCTGGTACACACGATCCTACAGTCCGTTCTTCCTGGTACAAAAAATCCTGCATGTTTTTCTTCCTGGTACGCAGCATCCTACATTACGTTCTTCCTGGTACACACCATCCTGCATGCTTTTCTTCCTGGTACACACCATCCTGCATGTTTGTCTTCCTGGTACATACCATCCTACATTCCGTTCTTCCTCGTACACACCATCCTGCATGTTTTTCTTCCTGGTATACACCATCCTGCCTGTTTTTCTTCCTGGTATACACCATCCTGCATGTTTTTCTTCCTGGTATACACCATCCTGCATGTTTTTCTTCCTTGTACACACCATCCTACATTCCGTTCTTCCTGGTATACACCATCCTACATTCAGTTCTTCCTGGTATACACCATCCTACATTCCGTTCTTCCTGGTACACACCATCCTACATTCCGTTCTTCCTGGTATACACCATCCTACATTCCGTTTTTCCTGGTACACACCATCCTGCATGTTTTTCTTCCTGGTACACACCATCCTGCATGTTTTTCTTCCTGGTATACACCATCCTGCATGTTTTTCTTCCTGGTACACACCATCCTACATTCAGTTCTTCCTGGTACACACCATCCTGCATTCAGTTCTTCCTGGTATACACCATCCTACATTCCGTTCTTCCTGGTACACACCATCCTGCATGTTTTTCTTCCTTGTACACACCATCCTACATTCCGTTCCTCCTGGTATACACCATCCTACATTCCGTTCTTCCTGGTACACACCATCCTAAATTCCGTTCTTCCTGGTATACACCATCCTACATTCAGTTCTTCCTGGTATACACCATCCTACATTCCGTTCTTCCTGGTACACACCATCCTGCATGTTTTTCTTCCTTGTACACACCATCCTACATTCCGTTCTTCCTGGTACACACCATCCTGCATGTTTTTCTTCCTGGTACGCAGCATCCTACATTCCGTTCTCTCTGGTACACACCATCCTGCATGCTTTTCTTCCTGGTATACACCATCCTGAATGTTTTTCTTCCTGGTATACACCATCCTGCATGTTTTTCTTCCTGGTACACACCATCCTGCATTCAGTTCTTCCTGGTATACACCATCCTACATTCCGTTCTTCCTGGTACACACCATCCTACATTCCGTTCTTCCTGGTATACACCATCCTACATTCAGTTCTTCCTGGTATACACAATGCTACATTCCGTTCTTCCTGGTACACACCACCCTACATTCCGTTCTTCGTGGTACACAACATCCTGCATGTTTTTCTTCCTGGTTCACACCATCCTACATTCCGTTCTTCCTGGTACACACCATCCTGCATGTTTTTCTTCCTGGTACACACCATCCCGCATGTTTTTCTTCCTGGTACACACCATCCTACATTCCGTTCTTCCTGGTACACACCATCCTGCATGTTTTTCTTCCTGGTACACACCATCCTACATTCCGTTCTTCCTGGTACGCACCATCCTGCATGTTTTTCTTCCTGCTATACACCATCCTGCATGTTTTTCTTCCTGGTACAAAACATCCTACATGTTTTTCTTCCTGGTACACAACATCCTGCATGTTTTTCTTCCTGGTAGGCAGCATCCTCCATTCCGTTCTTCCTGGTACACACCACCCTGCATGTTTTTCTTCCTGGTATACACCATCATGCATGTTTTTCTTCCTGGTACACACCATCCTACAGTCCGTTCTTCCTGGTACAAAACATCCTGAATGTTTTTCTTCCTGGTACGCAGCATCCTACATTACGTTCTTCCTGGTACACACCATCCTGCATGCTTTTCTTCCTGGTACACACCATCCTGCATGTTTTTCTTCCTGGTACGCAGCATCCTACATTACGTTCTTCCTGGTACACACCATCCTGCATGCTTTTCTTCCTGGTACACACCATCCTGCATGTTTTTCTTTCTGGTATACACCATCCTGCATGTTTTTCTTCCTTGTACACACCATCCTACATTCCGTTCTTCCTGGTATACACCATCCTACATTCAGTTCTTCCTGGTAAACACCATCCTACATTCCGTTCTTCCTGGTACACACCATCCTACATTCCTTTCTTCCTGGTACACACCATCCTACATTTAGTTCTTCCTGGTACACACCATCCTACATGTTTTTCTTCCTGGTACACACCATCCTGCATGTTTTTCTTCCTGGTACACACCATCCTTCATGTTTTTCTTCCTGGTACACACCATCCTGCATGTTTTTCTTCCTGGTACACACCACCCTGCATGTTTTTCTTCCTGGTACACACCATCATGCACGTTTTTCTTCCTGGTACACACGATCCTACAGTCCGTTCTTCCTGGTACAAAAAATCCTGCATGTTTTTCTTCCTGGTACGCAGCATCCTACATTACGTTCTTCCTGGTACACACCATCCTGCATGCTTTTCTTCCTGGTACACACCATCCTGCATGTTTTTCTTCCTGGTACACACCATCCTACATTCCGTTCTTCCTCGTACACACCATCCTGCATGTTTTTCTTCCTGGTATACACCATCATGCCTGTTTTTCTTCCTGGTATACACCATCCTGCATGTTTTTCTTCCTGGTATACACCATCCTGCATGTTTTTCTTCCTTGTACACACCATCCTACATTCCGTTCTTCCTGGTATACACCATCCTACATTCAGTTCTTCCTGGTATACACCATCCTACATTCCGTTCTTCCTGGTACACACCATCCTACATTCCGTTCTTCCTGGTATACACCATCCTACATTCCGTTCTTCCTGGTACACACCATCCTGCATGTTTTTCTTCCTGGTACACACCATCCTGCATGTTTTTCTTCCTGGTATACACCATCCTGCATGTTTTTCTTCCTGGTACACACCATCCTACATTCAGTTCTTCCTGGTACACACAATCCTGCATTCAGTTCTTCCTGGTATACACCATCCTACATTCCGTTCTTCCTGGTACACACCATTCTACATTCCGTTCTTCCTGGTACACACCATCCTGCATGTTTTTCTTCCTTGTACACACCATCCTACATTCAGTTCTTACTGGTATACATCATTCTACATTCCGTTCTTCCTGGTACACACCATCCTGCATGTTTTTCTTCCTGGTACACACCATCCTACATTCCGTTCCTCCTGGTATACACCATCCTACATTCCGTTCTTCCTGGTACACACCATCCTACATTCCGTTCTTCCTGGTACACACCACCCTGCATGTTTTTCTTCCTGGTATACACCATCATGCATGTTTTTCTTCCTGGTACACACCATCCTACAGTCCGTTCTTCCTGGTACAAAACATCCTGAATGTTTTTCTTCCTGGTACGCAGCATCCTACATTACGTTCTTCCTGGTACACACCATCCTGCATGCTTTTCTTCCTGGTACACACCATCCTGCATGTTTTTCTTCCTGGTATACACCATCCTGCATGTTTTTCTTCCTTGTACACACCATCCTACATTCCGTTCTTCCTGGTATACACCATCCTACATTCAGTTCTTCCTGGTATACACCATCCTACATTCCGTTCTTCCTGGTACACACCATCCTACATTCCTTTCTTCCTGGTACACACCATCCTACATGTTTTTCTTCCTGGTACACACCATCCTGCATGTTTTTCTTCCTGGTACACACCATCCTTCATGTTTTTCTTCCTGGTACACACCATCCTGCATGTTTTTCTTCCTGGTACACACCACCCTGCATGTTTTTCTTCCTGGTACACACCATCATGCACGTTTTTCTTCCTGGTACACACGATCCTACAGTCCGTTCTTCCTGGTACAAAAAATCCTGCATGTTTTTCTTCCTGGTACGCAGCATCCTACATTACGTTCTTCCTGGTACACACCATCCTGCATGCTTTTCTTCCTGGTACACACCATCCTGCATGTTTTTCTTCCTGGTACACACCATCCTACTTTCCGTTCTTCCTCGTACACACCATCCTGCATGTTTTTCTTCCTGGTATACACCATCCTGCCTGTTTTTCTTCCTGGTATACACCATCCTGCATGTTTTTCTTCCTGGTATACACCATCCTGCATGTTTTTCTTCCTTGTACACACCATCCTACATTCCGTTCTTCCTGGTATACACCATCCTACATTCAGTTCTTCCTGGTATACACCATCGTACATTCCGTTCTTCCTGGTACACACCATCCTACATTCCGTTCTTCCTGGTACACACCATCCTGCATGTTTTTCTTCCTTGTACACACCATCCTACATTCAGTTCTTACTGGTATACATCATTCTACATTCCGTTCTTCCTGGTACACACCATCCTGCATGTTTTTCTTCCTGGTACACACCATCCTACATTCCGTTCCTCCTGGTATACACCATCCTACATTCCGTTCTTCCTGGTACACACCATCCTACATTCCGTTCTTCCTGGTATACACCATCCTACATTCAGTTCTTCCTGGTATACACCATCCTACATTCCGTTCTTCCTGGTACACACCATCCTGCATGTTTTTCTTCCTTGTACACACCATCCTACATTCCGTTCTTCCTGGTACACACCATCCTGCATGTTTTTCTTCCTGGTACGCAGCATCCTACATTCCGTTCTCTCTGGTACACACCATCCTGCATGCTTTTCTTCCTGGTATACACCATCCTGAATGTTTTTCTTCCTGGTATACACCATCCTGCATGTTTTTCTTCCTGGTACACACCATCCTACATTCAGTTCTTCCTGGTACACACCATCCTGCATTCAGTTCTTCCTGGTATACACCATCCGACATTCCGTTCTTCCTGGTACACACCATCCTACATTCCGTTCTTCCTGGTATACACCATCCTACATTCAGTTCTTCCTGGTATACACAATGCTACATTCCGTTCTTCCTGGTACACACCATCCTACATTCCGTTCTTCGTGGTACACAACATCCTGCATGTTTTTCTTCCTGGTACACACCATCCTACATTCCGTTCTTCCTGGTACACACCATCCTGCATGTTTTTCTTCCTGGTACACACCATCCCGCATGTTTTTCTTCCTGGTACACACCATCCTACATTCCGTTCTTCCTGGTACACATCATCCTGCATGTTTTTCTTCCTGGTACACACCATCCTACATTCCGTTCTTCCTGGTACGCACCATCCTGCATGTTTTTCTTCCTGCTATACACCATCCTGCATGTTTTTCTTCCTGATACAAAACATCCGACATGTTTTTCTTCCTGGTACACAACATCCTGCATGTTTTTCTTCCTGGTACGCAGCATCCTCCATTCCGTTCTTCCTGGTACACACCACCCTGCATGTTTTTCTTCCTGGTATACACCATCATGCATGTTTTTCTTCCTGGTATACACCATCATGCATGTTTTTCTTCCTGGTATACACCACCCTGCATGTTTTTCTTCCTGGTATACACCATCATGCAGTTTTTTCTTCCTGGTACACACCATCCTGCATGCTTTTCTTCCTGGTACACACCATCCTGCATGTTTTTCTTCCTGGTATACACCATCCTACATTCCGTTCTTCCTGGTACACACCATCCTACATTCAGTTCTTCCTGGTATACACCATCCTACATTCCGTTCTTCCTGGTACACACCATCCTGCATGTTTTTCTTCCTGGTACGCAGCATCCTACATTCCGTTCTTCTTGGTACACACCATCCTGCATGCTTTTCTTCCTGGTATACACCATCCTGCATGTTTTTCTTCCTGGTACGCAGCATCCTACATTACGTTCTTCCTGGTACACACCATCCTGCATGCTTTTCTTCCTGGTACACACCATCCTGCATGTTTTTCTTCCTGGTACGCAGCATCCTACATTCCGTTCTTCCTGGTACACACCATCCTGCATGCTTTTCTTCCTGGTACACACCATCCTGCATGTTTTTCTTCCTGGTACACACCATCCTACATTCCGTTCTTCCTGGTACACACCATCCTGCATGATTTTCTTCCTGGTACACATCATCCTGCATGTTTTTCTTCCTGGTACACACCATCCTACATTCCGTTCTCTCTGGTACACACCATCCTTCATGTTTTTCTTCCTAGTGTACACCCCATCCTACATTCCTTTCTTGCTGGTACACACCATCCTACATTTAGTTCTTCCTGGTACACACCATCCTACATGTTTTTCTTCCTGGTACACACCATCCTGCATGTTTTTCTTCCTGGTACACATCATCCTTCAAGTTTTTCTTCCTGGTATACACCATCCTACATTCCGTTCTTCCTGGTACACACCATCCTACATTTAGTTCTTCCTGGTACACACCATCCTACATGTTTTTCTTTCTGGTATACACCATCCTGCATGTTTTTCTTCCTGGTACACACCATCCTGCATGTTTTTTTTTCCTGGTACACACCATCCTGCATTCAGTTCTTCCTGGTATACACCATCCTACATTCCGTTCTTCCTGGTACACACCATCCTACATTCCGTTCTTCCTGGTATACACCATCCTACATTCAGTTTTTCCTGGTATACACCATCCTACATTCCGTTCTTCCTGGTACACACCATCCTGCATGTTTTTCTTCCTGCTATACACCATCCTGCATGTTTTTCTTCCTGGTACACACCATCCTACATGTTTTTCTTCCTGGTACACAACATCCTGCATGTTTTTCTTCCTGATATGCAGCATCCTACATTCCGTTCTTCCTGGTACACACCATCCTGCATGATTTTCTTCCTGGTACACATCATCCTGCATGTTTTTCTTCCTGGTACACAGCATCCTACATTCCGTTCTCTCTGGTACACACCATCCTGCATGTTTTTCTTCCTGGTACACACCATCCTTCATGTTTTTCTTCCTGGTACACACCATCCTGCATGTTTTTCTTCCTGGTACACACCACCCTGCATGTTTTTCTTCCTGGTACACACCATCATGCACGTTTTTCTTCCTGGTACACACGATCCTACAGTCCGTTCTTCCTGGTACAAAAAATCCTGCATGTTTTTCTTCCTGGTACGCAGCATCCTACATTACGTTCTTCCTGGTACACACCATCCTGCATGCTTTTCTTCCTGGTACACACCATCCTGCATGTTTTTCTTCCTGGTACACACCATCCTACATTCCGTTCTTCCTCGTACACACCATCCTGCATGTTTTTCTTCCTGGTATACACCATCCTGCCTGTTTTTCTTCCTGTTATACACCATCCTGCATGTTTTTCTTCCTGGTATACACCATCCTGCATGTTTTTCTTCCTTGTACACACCATCCTACATTCCGTTCTTCCTGGTATACACCATCCTACATTCAGTTCTTCCTGGTATACACCATCCTACATTCCGTTCTTCCTGGTACACACCATCCTACATTCCGTTCTTCCTGGTACACACCATCCTGCATGTTTTTCTTCCTTGTACACACCATCCTACATTCAGTTCTTACTGGTATACATCATTCTACATTCCGTTCTTCCTGGTACACACCATCCTGCATGTTTTTCTTCCTGGTACACACCATCCTACATTCCGTTCCTCCTGGTATACACCATCCTACATTCCGTTCTTCCTGGTACACACCATCCTACATTCCGTTCTTCCTGGTATACACCATCCTACATTCAGTTCTTCCTGGTATACACCATCCTACATTCCGTTCTTCCTGGTACACACCATCCTGCATGTTTTTCTTCCTTGTACACACCATCCTACATTCCGTTCTTCCTGGTACACACCATCCTGCATGTTTTTCTTCCTGGTACGCAGCATCCTACATTCCGTTCTCTCTGGTACACACCATCCTGCATGCTTTTCTTCCTGGTATACACCATCCTGAATGTTTTTCTTCCTGGTGTACACCATCCTGCATGTTTTTCTTCCTGGTACACACCATCCTACATTCAGTTCTTCCTGGTACACACCATCCTGCATTCAGTTCTTCCTGGTATACACCATCCGACATTCCGTTCTTCCTGGTACACACCATCCTACATTCCGTTCTTCCTGGTATACACCATCCTACATTCAGTTCTTCCTGGTATACACAATGCTACATTCCGTTCTTCCTGGTACACACCATCCTACATTCCGTTCTTCGTGGTACACAACATCCTGCATGTTTTTCTTCCTGGTACACACCATCCTACATTACGTTCTTCCTGGTACACACCATCCTGCATGTTTTTCTTCCTGGTACACACCATCCCGCATGTTTTTCTTCCTGGTACACACCATCCTACATTCCGTTCTTCCTGGTACGCACCATCCTGCATGTTTTTCTTCCTGCTATACACCATCCTGCATGTTTTTCTTCCTGATACAAAACATCCGACATGTTTTTCTTCCTGGTACACAACATCCTGCATGTTTTTCTTCCTGGTACGCAGCATCCTCCATTCCGTTCTTCCTGGTACACACCACCCTGCATGTTTTTCTTCCTGGTATACACCATCATGCATGTTTTTCTTCCTGGTATACACCATCATGCATGTTTTTCTTCCTGGTATACACCACCCTGCATGTTTTTCTTCCTGGTATACACCATCATGCAGTTTTTTCTTCCTGGTACACACCATCCTGCATGCTTTTCTTCCTGGTACACACCATCCTGCATGTTTTTCTTCCTGGTATACACCATCCTACATTCCGTTCTTCCTGGTACACACCATCCTACATTCAGTTCTTCCTGGTATACACCATCCTACATTCCGTTCTTCCTGGTACACACCATCCTGCATGTTTTTCTTCCTGGTACGCAGCATCCTACATTCCGTTCTTCTTGGTACACACCATCCTGCATGCTTTTCTTCCTGGTATACACCATCCTGCATGTTTTTCTTCCTGGTACGCAGCATCCTACATTACGTTCTTCCTGGTACACACCATCCTGCATGCTTTTCTTCCTGGTACACACCATCCTGCATGTTTTTCTTCCTGGTACGCAGCATCCTACATTCCGTTCTTCCTGGTACACACCATCCTGCATGCTTTTCTTCCTGGTACACACCATCCTGCATGTTTTTCTTCCTGGTACACACCATCCTACATTCCGTTCTTCCTGGTACACACCATCCTGCATGATTTTCTTCCTGGTACACATCATCCTGCATGTTTTTCTTCCTGGTACACACCATCCTACATTCCGTTCTCTCTGGTACACACCATCCTTCATGTTTTTCTTCCTAGTGTACACCCCATCCTACATTCCTTTCTTGCTGGTACACACCATCCTACATTTAGTTCTTCCTGGTACACACCATCCTACATGTTTTTCTTCCTGGTACACACCATCCTGCATGTTTTTCTTCCTGGTACACATCATCCTTCAAGTTTTTCTTCCTGGTATACACCATCCTACATTCCGTTCTTCCTGGTACACACCATCCTACATTTAGTTCTTCCTGGTACACACCATCCTACATGTTTTTCTTTCTGGTATACACCATCCTGCATGTTTTTCTTCCTGGTACACACCATCCTGCATGTTTTTTTTTCCTGGTACACACCATCCTGCATTCAGTTCTTCCTGGTATACACCATCCTACATTCCGTTCTTCCTGGTACACACCATCCTACATTCCGTTCTTCCTGGTATACACCATCCTACATTCAGTTTTTCCTGGTATACACCATCCTACATTCCGTTCTTCCTGGTACACACCATCCTGCATGTTTTTCTTCCTGCTATACACCATCCTGCATGTTTTTCTTCCTGGTACACACCATCCTACATGTTTTTCTTCCTGGTACACAACATCCTGCATGTTTTTCTTCCTGATATGCAGCATCCTACATTCCGTTCTTCCTGGTACACACCATCCTGCATGATTTTCTTCCTGGTACACATCATCCTGCATGTTTTTCTTCCTGGTACACAGCATCCTACATTCCGTTCTCTCTGGTACACACCATCCTGCATGTTTTTCTTCCTGGTACACACCATCCTTCATGTTTTTCTTCCTGGTACACACCATCCTGCATGTTTTTCTTCCTGGTACACACCACCCTGCATGTTTTTCTTCCTGGTACACACCATCATGCACGTTTTTCTTCCTGGTACACACGATCCTACAGTCCGTTCTTCCTGGTACAAAAAATCCTGCATGTTTTTCTTCCTGGTACGCAGCATCCTACATTACGTTCTTCCTGGTACACACCATCCTGCATGCTTTTCTTCCTGGTACACACCATCCTGCATGTTTTTCTTCCTGGTACACACCATCCTACATTCCGTTCTTCCTCGTACACACCATCCTGCATGTTTTTCTTCCTGGTATACACCATCCTGCCTGTTTTTCTTCCTGTTATACACCATCCTGCATGTTTTTCTTCCTGGTATACACCATCCTGCATGTTTTTCTTCCTTGTACACACCATCCTACATTCCGTTCTTCCTGGTATACACCATCCTACATTCAGTTCTTCCTGGTATACACCATCCTACATTCCGTTCTTCCTGGTACACACCATCCTACATTCCGTTCTTCCTGGTACACACCATCCTGCATGTTTTTCTTCCTTGTACACACCATCCTACATTCAGTTCTTACTGGTATACATCATTCTACATTCCGTTCTTCCTGGTACACACCATCCTGCATGTTTTTCTTCCTGGTACACACCATCCTACATTCCGTTCCTCCTGGTATACACCATCCTACATTCCGTTCTTCCTGGTACACACCATCCTACATTCCGTTCTTCCTGGTATACACCATCCTACATTCAGTTCTTCCTGGTATACACCATCCTACATTCCGTTCTTCCTGGTACACACCATCCTGCATGTTTTTCTTCCTTGTACACACCATCCTACATTCCGTTCTTCCTGGTACACACCATCCTGCATGTTTTTCTTCCTGGTACGCAGCATCCTACATTCCGTTCTCTCTGGTACACACCATCCTGCATGCTTTTCTTCCTGGTATACACCATCCTGAATGTTTTTCTTCCTGGTATACACCATCCTGCATGTTTTTCTTCCTGGTACACACCATCCTACATTCAGTTCTTCCTGGTACACACCATCCTGCATTCAGTTCTTCCTGGTATACACCATCCTACATTCCGTTCTTCCTGGTACACACCATCCTACATTCCGTTCTTCCTGGTATACACCATCCTACATTCAGTTCTTCCTGGTATACACAATGCTACATTCCGTTCTTCCTGGTACACACCATCCTACATTCCGTTCTTCGTGGTACACAACATCCTGCATGTTTTTCTTCCTGGTACACACCATCCTACATTCCGTTCTTCCTGGTACACACCATCCTGCATGTTTTTCTTCCTGGTACACACCATCCCGCATGTTTTTCTTCCTGGTACACACCATCCTACATTCCGTTCTTCCTGGTACACATCATCCTGCATGTTTTTCTTCCTGGTACACACCATCCTACATTCCGTTCTTCCTGGTACGCACCATCCTGCATGTTTTTCTTCCTGCTATACACCATCCTGCATGTTTTTCTTCCTGATACAAAACATCCGACATGTTTTTCTTCCTGGTACACAACATCCTGCATGTTTTTCTTCCTGGTACGCAGCATCCTCCATTCCGTTCTTCCTGGTACACACCACCCTGCATGTTTTTCTTCCTGGTATACACCATCATGCATGTTTTTCTTCCTGGTATACACCATCATGCATGTTTTTCTTCCTGGTATACACCACCCTGCATGTTTTTCTTCCTGGTATACACCATCATGCATGTTTTTCTTCCTGGTACACACCATCCTGCATGCTTTTCTTCCTGGTACACACCATCCTGCATGTTTTTCTTCCTGGTATACACCATCCTACATTCCGTTCTTCCTTGTACACACCATCTTACATTCAGTTCTTCCTGGTATACACCATCCTACATTCCGTTCTTCCTGGTACACACCATCCTGCATGTTTTTCTTCCTGGTACGCAGCATCCTACATTCCGTTCTTCCTGGTACACACCATCCTGCATGCTTTTCTTCCTGGTATACACCATCCTGCATGTTTTTCTTCCTGGTACGCAGCATCCTACATTACGTTCTTCCTGGTACACACCATCCTGCATGCTTTTCTTCCTGGTACACACCATCCTGCATGTTTTTCTTCCTGGTACGCAGCATCCTACATTCCGTTCTTCCTGGTACACACCATCCTGCATGCTTTTCTTCCTGGTACACACCATCCTGCATGTTTTTCTTCCTGGTACACACCATCCTACATTCCGTTCTTCCTGGTACACACCATCCTGCATGATTTTCTTCCTGGTACACATCATCCTGCATGTTTTTCTTCCTGGTACACACCATCCTACATTCCGTTCTCTCTGGTACACACCATCCTTCATGTTTTTCTTCCTAGTGTACACCCCATCCTACATTCCTTTCTTGCTGGTACACACCATCCTACATTTAGTTCTTCCTGGTACACACCATCCTACATGTTTTTCTTCCTGGTACACACCATCCTGCATGTTTTTCTTCCTGGTACACATCATCCTTCAAGTTTTTCTTCCTGGTATACACCATCCTACATTCCGTTCTTCCTGGTACACACCATCCTACATTTAGTTCTTCCTGGTACACACCATCCTACATGTTTTTCTTTCTGGTATACACCATCCTGCATGTTTTTCTTCCTGGTACACACCATCCTGCATGTTTTTTTTTCCTGGTACACACCATCCTGCATTCAGTTCTTCCTGGTATACACCATCCTACATTCCGTTCTTCCTGGTACACACCATCCTACATTCCGTTCTTCCTGGTATACACCATCCTACATTCAGTTTTTCCTGGTATACACCATCCTACATTCCGTTCTTCCTGGTACACACCATCCTGCATGTTTTTCTTCCTGCTATACACCATCCTGCATGTTTTTCTTCCTGGTACACACCATCCTACATGTTTTTCTTCCTGGTACACAACATCCTGCATGTTTTTCTTCCTGATATGCAGCATCCTACATTCCGTTCTTCCTGGTACACACCATCCTGCATGATTTTCTTCCTGGTACACATCATCCTGCATGTTTTTCTTCCTGGTACACAGCATTCTACATTCCGTTCTCTCTGGTACACACCATCCTGCATGTTTTTCTTCCTAGTGTACACACCATCCTACATTCCTTTCTTCCTGGTACACACCATCCTACATTTAGTTCTTCCTGGTACACACCATCCTACATGTTTTTATTCCTGGTACACACCATCCTGCATGTTTTTCTTCCTGGTACACACCATCCTTCATGTTTTTCTTCCTGGTACACACCATCCTGCATGTTTTTCTTCCTGGTACACACCACCCTGCATGTTTTTCTTCCTGGTACACACCATCATACATGTTTTTCTTTCTGGTACACACGATCCTACAGTCCGTTCTTCCTGGTACAAAAAATCCTGCATGTTTTTCTTCCTGGTACGCAGCATCCTACATTACGTTCTTCCTGGTACACACCATCCTGCATGCTTTTCTTCCTGGTACACACCATCCTACATTCCGTTCTTCCTCGTACACACCATCCTGCATGTTTTTCTTCCTGGTATACACCATCCTGCCTGTTTTTCTTCCTGGTATACACCATCCTGCATGTTTTTCTTCCTGGTATACACCATCCTGCATGTTTTTCTTCCTTGTACACACCATCCTACATTCCGTTCTTCCTGGTATACACCATCCTACATTCAGTTCTTCCTGGTATACACCATCCTACATTCCGTTCTTCCTGGTACACACCATCCTACATTCCGTTCTTCCTGGTATACACCATCCTACATTCCGTTCTTCCTGGTACACACCATCCTGCAGGTTTTTCTTCCTGGTACACACCATCCTGCATGTTTTTCTTCCTGGTATACACCATCCTGCATGTTTTTCTTCCTGGTACACACCATCCTACATTCAGTTCTTCCTGGTACACACCATCCTGCATTCAGTTCTTCCTGGTATACACCATCCTACATTCCGTTCTTCCTGGTACACACCATCCTACATTCCGTTCTTCCTGGTACACACCATCCTGCATGTTTTTCTTCCTTGTACACACCATCCTACATTCAGTTCTTACTGGTATACATCATTCTACATTCCGTTCTTCCTGGTACACACCATCCTGCATGTTTTTCTTCCTGGTACACACCATCCTACATTCCGTTCCTCCTGGTATACACCATCCTACATTCCGTTCTTCCTGGTACACACCATCCTAAATTCCGTTCTTCCTGGTATACACCATCCTACATTCAGTTCTTCCTGGTATACACCATCCTACATTCCGTTCTTCCTGGTACACACCATCCTGCATGTTTTTCTTCCTTGTACACACCATCCTACATTCCGTTCTTCCTGGTACACACCATCCTGCATGTTTTTCTTCCTGGTACGCAGCATCCTACATTCCGTTCTCTCTGGTACACACCATCCTGCATGCTTTTCTTCCTGGTATACACCATCCTGAATGTTTTTCTTCCTGGTATACACCATCCTGCATGTTTTTCTTCCTGGTACACACCATCCTGCATTCAGTTCTTCCTGGTATACACCATCCTACATTCCGTTCTTCCTGGTACACACCATCCTACATTCCGTTCTTCCTGGTATACACCATCCTACATTCAGTTCTTCCTGGTATACACAATGCTACATTCCGTTCTTCCTGGTACACACCATCCTACATTCCGTTCTTCGTGGTACACAACATCCTGCATGTTTTTCTTCCTGGTTCACACCATCCTACATTCCGTTCTTCCTGGTACACACCATCCTGCATGTTTTTCTTCCTGGTACACACCATCCCGCATGTTTTTCTTCCTGGTACACACCATCCTACATTCCGTTCTTCCTGGTACACACCATCCTGCATGTTTTTCTTCCTGGTACACACCATCCTACATTCCGTTCTTCCTGGTACGCACCATCCTGCATGTTTTTCTTCCTGCTATACACCATCCTGCATGTTTTTCTTCCTGGTACAAAACATCCTACATGTTTTTCTTCCTGGTACACAACATCCTGCATGTTTTTCTTCCTGGTACGCAGCATCCTCCATTCCGTTCTTCCTGGTACACACCACCCTGCATGTTTTTCTTCCTGGTATACACCATCATGCATGTTTTTCTTCCTGGTACACACCATCCTACAGTCCGTTCTTCCTGGTACAAAACATCCTGAATGTTTTTCTTCCTGGTACGCAGCATCCTACATTACGTTCTTCCTGGTACACACCATCCTGCATGCTTTTCTTCCTGGTACACACCATCCCGCATGTTTTTCTTCCTGGTACGCAGCATCCTACATTACGTTCTTCCTGGTACACACCATCCTGCATGCTTTTCTTCCTGGTACATACCATCCTGCATGTTTTTCTTCCTGGTATACACCATCCTGCATGTTTTTCTTCCTTGTACACACCATCCTACATTCCGTTCTTCCTGGTATACACCATCCTACATTCAGTTCTTCCTGGTATACACCATCCTACATTCCGTTCTTCCTGGTACACACCATCCTACATTCCTTTCTTCCTGGTACACACCATCCTACATTTAGTTCTTCCTGGTACACACCATCCTACATGTTTTTCTTCCTGGTACACACCATCCTGCATGTTTTTCATCCTGGTACACACCATCCTTCATGTTTTTCTTCCTGGTACACACCATCCTGCATGTTTTTCTTCCTGGTACACATCACCCTGCATGTTTTTCTTCCTGGTACACACCATCATGCACGTTTTTCTTCCTGGTACACACGATCCTACAGTCCGTTCTTCCTGGTACAAAAAATCCTGCATGTTTTTCTTCCTGGTACGCAGCATCCTACATTACGTTTTTCCTGGTACACACCATCCTGCATGCTTTTCTTCCTGGTACACACCATCCTGCATGTTTTTCTTCCTGGTACACACCATCCTACATTCCGTTCTTCCTCGTACACACCATCCTGCATGTTTTTCTTCCTGGTATACACCATCATGCCTGTTTTTCTTCCTGGTATACACCATCCTGCATGTTTTTCTTCCTGGTATACACCATCCTGCATGTTTTTCTTCCTTGTACACACCATCCTACATTCCGTTCTTCCTGGTATACACCATCCTACATTCAGTTCTTCCTGGTATACACCATCCTACATTCCGTTCTTCCTGGTACACACCATCCTACATTCCGTTCTTCCTGGTATACACCATCCTACATTCCGTTCTTCCTGGTACACACCATCCTGCATGTTTTTCTTCCTGGTACACACCATCCTGCATGTTTTTCTTCCTGGTATACACCATCCTGCATGTTTTTCTTCCTGGTACACACCATCCTACATTCAGTTCTTCCTGGTACACACCATCCTGCATTCAGTTCTTCCTGGTATACACCATCCTACATTCCGTTCTTCCTGGTACACACCATCCTACATTCCGTTCTTACTGGTATACATCATTCTACATTCCGTTCTTCCTGGTACACACCATCCTGCATGTTTTTCTTCCTGGTACACACCATCCTACATTCCGTTCCTCCTGGTATACACCATCCTACATTCCGTTCTTCCTGGTACACACCATCCTACATTCCGTTCTTCCTGGTACACACCACCCTGCATGTTTTTCTTCCTGGTATACACCATCATGCATGTTTTTCTTCCTGGTACACACCATCCTACAGTCCGTTCTTCCTGGTACAAAACATCCTGAATGTTTTTCTTCCTGGTACGCAGCATCCTACATTACGTTCTTCCTGGTACACACCATCCTGCATGCTTTTCTTCCTGGTACACACCATCCTGCATGTTTTTCTTCCTGGTACGCAGCATCCTACATTACGTTCTTCCTGGTACACACCATCCTGCATGCTTTTCTTCCTGGTACACACCATCCTGCATGTTTTTCTTCCTGGTATACACCATCCTGCATGTTTTTCTTCCTTGTACACACCATCCTACATTCCGTTCTTCCTGGTATACACCATCCTACATTCAGTTCTTCCTGGTATACACCATCCTACATTCCGTTCTTCCTGGTACACACCATCCTACATTCCTTTCTTCCTGGTACACACCATCCTACATTTAGTTCTTCCTGGTACACACCATCCTACATGTTTTTCTTCCTGGTACACACCATCCTGCATGTTTTTCTTCCTGGTACACACCATCCTTCATGTTTTTCTTCCTGGTACACACCATCCTGCATGTTTTTCTTCCTGGTACACACCACCCTGCATGTTTTTCTTCCTGGTACACACCATCATGCACGTTTTTCTTCCTGGTACACACGATCCTACAGTCCGTTCTTCCTGGTACAAAAAATCCTGCATGTTTTTCTTCCTGGTACGCAGCATCCTACATTACGTTCTTCCTGGTACACACCATCCTGCATGCTTTTCTTCCTGGTACACACCATCCTGCATGTTTTTCTTCCTGGTACACACCATCCTACATTCCGTTCTTCCTCGTACACACCATCCTGCATGTTTTTCTTCCTGGTATACACCATCCTGCCTGTTTTTCTTCCTGGTACACACCATCATACATGTTTTTCTTTCTGGTACACACGATCCTACAGTCCGTTCTTCCTGGTACAAAAAATCCTGCATGTTTTTCTTCCTGGTACGCAGCATCCTACATTACGTTCTTCCTGGTACACACCATCCTGCATGCTTTTCTTCCTGGTACACACCATCCTACATTCCGTTCTTCCTCGTACACACCATCCTGCATGTTTTTCTTCCTGGTATACACCATCCTGCCTGTTTTTCTTCCTGGTATACACCATCCTGCATGTTTTTCTTCCTGGTATACACCATCCTGCATGTTTTTCTTCCTTGTACACACCATCCTACATTCCGTTCTTCCTGGTATACACCATCCTACATTCAGTTCTTCCTGGTATACACCATCCTACATTCCGTTCTTCCTGGTACACACCATCCTACATTCCGTTCTTCCTGGTATACACCATCCTACATTCCGTTCTTCCTGGTACACACCATCCTGCAGGTTTTTCTTCCTGGTACACACCATCCTGCATGTTTTTCTTCCTGGTATACACCATCCTGCATGTTTTTCTTCCTGGTACACACCATCCTACATTCAGTTCTTCCTGGTACACACCATCCTGCATTCAGTTCTTCCTGGTATACACCATCCTACATTCCGTTCTTCCTGGTACACACCATCCTACATTCCGTTCTTCCTGGTACACACCATCCTGCATGTTTTTCTTCCTTGTACACACCATCCTACATTCAGTTCTTACTGGTATACATCATTCTACATTCCGTTCTTCCTGGTACACACCATCCTGCATGTTTTTCTTCCTGGTACACACCATCCTACATTCCGTTCCTCCTGGTATACACCATCCTACATTCCGTTCTTCCTGGTACACACCATCCTAAATTCCGTTCTTCCTGGTATACACCATCCTACATTCAGTTCTTCCTGGTATACACCATCCTACATTCCGTTCTTCCTGGTACACACCATCCTGCATGTTTTTCTTCCTTGTACACACCATCCTACATTCCGTTCTTCCTGGTACACACCATCCTGCATGTTTTTCTTCCTGGTACGCAGCATCCTACATTCCGTTCTCTCTGGTACACACCATCCTGCATGCTTTTCTTCCTGGTATACACCATCCTGAATGTTTTTCTTCCTGGTATACACCATCCTGCATGTTTTTCTTCCTGGTACACACCATCCTGCATTCAGTTCTTCCTGGTATACACCATCCTACATTCCGTTCTTCCTGGTACACACCATCCTACATTCCGTTCTTCCTGGTATACACCATCCTACATTCAGTTCTTCCTGGTATACACAATGCTACATTCCGTTCTTCCTGGTACACACCATCCTACATTCCGTTCTTCGTGGTACACAACATCCTGCATGTTTTTCTTCCTGGTTCACACCATCCTACATTCCGTTCTTCCTGGTACACACCATCCTGCATGTTTTTCTTCCTGGTACACACCATCCCGCATGTTTTTCTTCCTGGTACACACCATCCTACATTCCGTTCTTCCTGGTACACACCATCCTGCATGTTTTTCTTCCTGGTACACACCATCCTACATTCCGTTCTTCCTGGTACGCACCATCCTGCATGTTTTTCTTCCTGCTATACACCATCCTGCATGTTTTTCTTCCTGGTACAAAACATCCTACATGTTTTTCTTCCTGGTACACAACATCCTGCATGTTTTTCTTCCTGGTACGCAGCATCCTCCATTCCGTTCTTCCTGGTACACACCACCCTGCATGTTTTTCTTCCTGGTATACACCATCATGCATGTTTTTCTTCCTGGTACACACCATCCTACAGTCCGTTCTTCCTGGTACAAAACATCCTGAATGTTTTTCTTCCTGGTACGCAGCATCCTACATTACGTTCTTCCTGGTACACACCATCCTGCATGCTTTTCTTCCTGGTACACACCATCCCGCATGTTTTTCTTCCTGGTACGCAGCATCCTACATTACGTTCTTCCTGGTACACACCATCCTGCATGCTTTTCTTCCTGGTACATACCATCCTGCATGTTTTTCTTCCTGGTATACACCATCCTGCATGTTTTTCTTCCTTGTACACACCATCCTACATTCCGTTCTTCCTGGTATACACCATCCTACATTCAGTTCTTCCTGGTATACACCATCCTACATTCCGTTCTTCCTGGTACACACCATCCTACATTCCTTTCTTCCTGGTACACACCATCCTACATTTAGTTCTTCCTGGTACACACCATCCTACATGTTTTTCTTCCTGGTACACACCATCCTGCATGTTTTTCATCCTGGTACACACCATCCTTCATGTTTTTCTTCCTGGTACACACCATCCTGCATGTTTTTCTTCCTGGTACACATCACCCTGCATGTTTTTCTTCCTGGTACACACCATCATGCACGTTTTTCTTCCTGGTACACACGATCCTACAGTCCGTTCTTCCTGGTACAAAAAATCCTGCATGTTTTTCTTCCTGGTACGCAGCATCCTACATTACGTTTTTCCTGGTACACACCATCCTGCATGCTTTTCTTCCTGGTACACACCATCCTGCATGTTTTTCTTCCTGGTACACACCATCCTACATTCCGTTCTTCCTCGTACACACCATCCTGCATGTTTTTCTTCCTGGTATACACCATCATGCCTGTTTTTCTTCCTGGTATACACCATCCTGCATGTTTTTCTTCCTGGTATACACCATCCTGCATGTTTTTCTTCCTTGTACACACCATCCTACATTCCGTTCTTCCTGGTATACACCATCCTACATTCAGTTCTTCCTGGTATACACCATCCTACATTCCGTTCTTCCTGGTACACACCATCCTACATTCCGTTCTTCCTGGTATACACCATCCTACATTCCGTTCTTCCTGGTACACACCATCCTGCATGTTTTTCTTCCTGGTACACACCATCCTGCATGTTTTTCTTCCTGGTATACACCATCCTGCATGTTTTTCTTCCTGGTACACACCATCCTACATTCAGTTCTTCCTGGTACACACCATCCTGCATTCAGTTCTTCCTGGTATACACCATCCTACATTCCGTTCTTCCTGGTACACACCATCCTACATTCCGTTCTTACTGGTATACATCATTCTACATTCCGTTCTTCCTGGTACACACCATCCTGCATGTTTTTCTTCCTGGTACACACCATCCTACATTCCGTTCCTCCTGGTATACACCATCCTACATTCCGTTCTTCCTGGTACACACCATCCTACATTCCGTTCTTCCTGGTACACACCACCCTGCATGTTTTTCTTCCTGGTATACACCATCATGCATGTTTTTCTTCCTGGTACACACCATCCTACAGTCCGTTCTTCCTGGTACAAAACATCCTGAATGTTTTTCTTCCTGGTACGCAGCATCCTACATTACGTTCTTCCTGGTACACACCATCCTGCATGCTTTTCTTCCTGGTACACACCATCCTGCATGTTTTTCTTCCTGGTACGCAGCATCCTACATTACGTTCTTCCTGGTACACACCATCCTGCATGCTTTTCTTCCTGGTACACACCATCCTGCATGTTTTTCTTCCTGGTATACACCATCCTGCATGTTTTTCTTCCTTGTACACACCATCCTACATTCCGTTCTTCCTGGTATACACCATCCTACATTCAGTTCTTCCTGGTATACACCATCCTACATTCCGTTCTTCCTGGTACACACCATCCTACATTCCTTTCTTCCTGGTACACACCATCCTACATTTAGTTCTTCCTGGTACACACCATCCTACATGTTTTTCTTCCTGGTACACACCATCCTGCATGTTTTTCTTCCTGGTACACACCATCCTTCATGTTTTTCTTCCTGGTACACACCATCCTGCATGTTTTTCTTCCTGGTACACACCACCCTGCATGTTTTTCTTCCTGGTACACACCATCATGCACGTTTTTCTTCCTGGTACACACGATCCTACAGTCCGTTCTTCCTGGTACAAAAAATCCTGCATGTTTTTCTTCCTGGTACGCAGCATCCTACATTACGTTCTTCCTGGTACACACCATCCTGCATGCTTTTCTTCCTGGTACACACCATCCTGCATGTTTTTCTTCCTGGTACACACCATCCTACATTCCGTTCTTCCTCGTACACACCATCCTGCATGTTTTTCTTCCTGGTATACACCATCCTGCCTGTTTTTCTTCCTGGTATACACCATCCTGCATGTTTTTCTTCCTGGTATACACCATCCTGCATGTTTTTCTTCCTTGTACACACCATCCTACATTCCGTTCTTCATGGTATACACCATCCTACATTCAGTTCTTCCTGGTATACACCATCCTACATTCCGTTCTTCGTGGTACACACCATCCTACATTCCGTTCTTCCTGGTACACACCATCCTGCATGTTTTTCTTCCTTGTACACACCATCCTACATTCAGTTCTTACTGGTATACATCATTCTACATTCCGTTCTTCCTGGTACACACCATCCTGCATGTTTTTCTTCCTGGTACACACCATCCTACATTCCGTTCCTCCTGGTATACACCATCCTACATTCCGTTCTTCCTGGTACACACCATCCTACATTCCGTTCTTCCTGGTATACACCATCCTACATTCAGTTCTTCCTGGTATACACCATCCTACATTCCGTTCTTCCTGGTACACACCATCCTGCATGTTTTTCTTCCTTGTACACACCATCCTACATTCCGTTCTTCCTGGTACACACCATCCTGCATGTTTTTCTTCCTGGTACGCAGCATCCTACATTCCGTTCTCTCTGGTACACACCATCCTGCATGCTTTTCTTCCTGGTATACACCATCCTGAATGTTTTTCTTCCTGGTATACACCATCCTGCATGTTTTTCTTCCTGGTACACACCATCCTACATTCAGTTCTTCCTGGTACACACCATCCTGCATTCAGTTCTTCCTGGTATACACCATCCTACATTCCGTTCTTCCTGGTACACACCATCCTACATTCCGTTCTTCCTGGTATACACCATCCTACATTCAGTTCTTCCTGGTATACAAAATGCTACATTCCGTTCTTCCTGGTACACACCATCCTACATTCCGTTCTTCGTGGTACACAACATCCTGCATGTTTTTCTTCCTGGTACACACCATTCTACATTCCGTTCTTCCTGGTACACACCATCCTGCATGTTTTTCTTCCTGGTACACACCATCCCGCATGTTTTTCTTCCTGGTACACACCATCCTACATTCCGTTCTTCCTGGTACACACCATCCTGCATGTTTTTCTTCCTGGTACACACCATCCTACATTCCGTTCTTCCTGGTACGCACCATCCTGCATGTTTTTCTTCCTGCTATACACCATCCTGCATGTTTTTCTTCCTGATACAAAACATCCGACATGTTTTTCTTCCTGGTACACAACATCCTGCATGTTTTTCTTCCTGGTACGCAGCATCCTCCATTCCGTTCTTCCTGGTACACACCACCCTGCATGTTTTTCTTCCTGGTATACACCATCATGCATGTTTTTCTTCCTGGTATACACCATCATGCATGTTTTTCTTCCTGGTATACACCACCCTGCATGTTTTTCTTCCTGGTATACACCATCATGCATGTTTTTCTTCCTGGTACACACCATCCTGCATGCTTTTCTTCCTGGTACACACCATCCTGCATGTTTTTCTTCCTGGTATACACCATCCTACATTCCGTTCTTCCTGGTACACACGATCCTACATTCAGTTCTTCCTGGTATACACCATCCTACATTCCGTTCTTCCTGGTACACACCATCCTGCATGTTTTTCTTCCTGGTACGCAGCATCCTACATTCCGTTCTTCCTGGTACACACCATCCTGCATGCTTTTCTTCCTGGTATACACCATCCTGCATGTTTTTCTTCCTGGTACGCAGCATCCTACATTACGTTCTTCCTGGTACACACCATCCTGCATGCTTTTCTTCCTGGTACACACCATCCTGCATGTTTTTCTTCCTGGTACGCAGCATCCTACATTCCGTTCTTCCTGGTACACACCATCCTGCATGCTTTTCTTCCTGGTACACACCATCCTGCATGTTTTTCTTCCTGGTACACACCATCCTACATTCCGTTCTTCCTGGTACACACCATCCTGCATGATTTTCTTCCTGGTACACATCATCCTGCATGTTTTTCTTCCTGGTACACACCATCCTACATTCCGTTCTCTCTGGTACACACCATCCTTCATGTTTTTCTTCCTAGTGTACACCCCATCCTACATTCCTTTCTTGCTGGTACACACCATCCTACATTTAGTTATTCCTGGTACACACCATCCTACATGTTTTTCTTCCTGGTACACACATTCCTGCATGTTTTTCTTCCTGGTACACATCATCCTTCAAGTTTTTCTTCCTGGTATACACCATCCTACATTCCGTTCTTCCTGGTACACACCATCCTACATTTAGTTCTTCCTGGTACACACCATCCTACATGTTTTTCTTTCTGGTATACACCATCCTGCATGTTTTTCTTCCTGGTACACACCATCCTGCATGTTTTTTTTCCTGGTACACACCATCCTGCATTCAGTTCTTCCTGGTATACACCATCCTACATTCCGTTCTTCCTGGTACACACCATCCTACATTCCGTTCTTCCTGGTATACACCATCCTACATTCAGTTTTTCCTGGTATACACCATCCTACATTCCGTTCTTCCTGGTACACACCATCCTGCATGTTTTTCTTCCTTGTACACACCATCCTACATTCCATTCTTCCTGGTACACACCATCCTGCATGCTTTTCTTCCTGGTATACACCATCCTGCATGTTTTTCTTCCTGGTACACACCATCCTGCATGTTTTTCTTCCTGGTACACACCATCCTACATTCCGTTCCTCCTGGTACACACCATCCTGCATGTTTTTCTTCCTGGTACACACCATCCTACATTCCGTTCTTCCTGGTATACACCATCCTACGTTCAGTTCTTCCTGGTATACACCATCCTACATTCCGTTCTTCCTGGTACACACCATCCTACATTCAGTTCTTCCTGGTATACACCATCCTACATTCCGTTCTTCCTGGTACACACCATCCTGCATGTTTTTCTTCCTGGTACGCAGCATCCTACATTCCGTTCTTCCTGGTACACACCATCCTGCATGTTTTTCTTCCTGGTACACACCATCCTACATTCCGTTCTTCCTGGTACACACCATCCTACATGTTTTTCTTCCTGGTACGCACCATCCTACATTCCGTTCTTCCTGGTACACACCATCCTGCATGTTTTTCTTCCTGCTATACACCATCCTGCATGTTTTTCTTCCTGGTACACACCATCCTGCATGTTTTTTTTCCTGGTACACACCATCCTGCATTCAGTTCTTCCTGGTATACACCATCCTACATTCCGTTCTTCCTGGTACACACCATCCTACATTCCGTTCTTCCTGGTATACACCATCCTACATTCAGTTTTTCCTGGTATACACCATCCTACATTCCGTTCTTCCTGGTACACACCATCCTGCATGTTTTTCTTCCTTGTACACACCATCCTACATTCCATTCTTCCTGGTACACACCATCCTGCATGCTTTTCTTCCTGGTATACACCATCCTGCATGTTTTTCTTCCTGGTACACACCATCCTGCATGTTTTTCTTCCTGGTACACACCATCCTACATTCCGTTCCTCCTGGTACACACCATCCTGCATGTTTTTCTTCCTGGTACACACCATCCTACATTCCGTTCTTACTGGTATACACCATCCTACGTTCAGTTCTTCCTGGTATACACCATCCTACATTCCGTTCTTCCTGGTACACACCATCCTACATTCAGTTCTTCCTGGTATACACCATCCTACATTCCGTTCTTCCTGGTACACACCATCCTGCATGTTTTTCTTCCTGGTACGCAGCATCCTACATTCCGTTCTTCCTGGTACACACCATCCTGCATGTTTTTCTTCCTGGTACACACCATCCTACATTCCGTTCTTCCTGGTACACACCATCCTACATGTTTTTCTTCCTGGTACGCACCATCCTACATTCCGTTCTTCCTGGTACACACCATCCTGCATGTTTTTCTTCCTGCTATACACCATCCTGCATTTTTTTCTTCCTGGTACACACCATCCTGCATGTTTTTCTTCCTGGTATACACCATCCTTCATGTTTTTCTTCCTGGTACACACCATCCTACATTCCATTCTTCCTGGTACACACCATCCTGCATGTTTTTCATCCTGGTACACACCATCCTACATTCGTTCTTCCTGGTCCACACCATCCTACATTCCATTCTTCCTGGTATATACCATCCTACATTCGTTCTTCCTGGTACACACCATCCTGCATTCCGTTCTTCCTGGTACACACCATCCTGCATGTTTTTCTTCCTGCTATACACCATCCTACAGTCCGTTCTTCCTGGTACACGCCATCCTACAGTCCGTTCTTCCTGGTACACATCATTTTGCATGTTTTTGTTCCTGGTACACACCATCTTACATTCCGTTCTTCCTGGTACACACCATCCTGCATGTTTTTCTTCCTGGTATACACCATCCTGCATGTTTTTCTTCCTTGTACACACCATCCTACATTCGTTCTTCCTGGTCCACACCATCCTACAATCCGTACTTCCTGGTACACACCATCCTGCATGTTTTTCTTCCTGGTACACACCATCCTGCATGTTTTTCTTCCTGCTATACACCATCCTACATTCCGTTCTTCCTGGTACACACCATCCTGAATGTTTTTCTTCCTGGTACACACCATCCTACATTCCGTTCTTCCTGGTACACACCATCCTGCATGTTTTTCTTCCTGGTACACACCATCCTACATTCCGTTCTTCCTAGTACACACCATCCTGCTTGTTTTTCTTCCTGGTACACACCATCCTGCATTCAGTTCTTCCTGGTATACACCATCCTACATTCCGTTCTTCCTGGAACACACCATCCTGCATGTTTTTCTTCCTGGTAAACACCATCCTACATTCCGTTCTTCCTGGTACACACCATCCTACATTCCGTTCTTCCTGGTATACACCATCCTACATTCCGTTCTTCCTGGTATACACCATCCTACATTCAGTTCTTCCTGGTATACACCATCCTACATTCCGTTCTTCCTGGTACATACCCTCCTACATGTTTTTCTTCCTGGTACGCACCATCCTACATTCCGTTCTTCTTGGTACACACCATCCTGCATGCTTTTCTTTCTGGTATACACCATCCTGCATGTTTTTCTTCCTGGTACACACCATGCTACATTCCTGTCTTCCTGGTACACACCATCCTGCATGTTTTTCTTCCTGGTACACACCATCCTGCATGTTTTTCTTCCTGGTACACACCATCCTACATTCCGTTCTTCCTGGTATACACCATCCTACATTCAGTTCTTCCTAGTATACACTATCCTACATTCCGTTCTTCCTGGTACACACCATCCTACATTCAGTTCTTCCTGGTATACACCATCCTACATTCCGTTCTTCCTGGTACACACCATCTGGCATGCTTTTCTTCCTGGTGTACACCATCCTGCATGTTTTCCTTCCTGGTACACACCATGCTACATTCCGTTCTTCCTGGTACACACCACCCTACATTCCATTCTTCCTGGTACACACCATCCTGCATGCTTTTCTTCCTGGTATACACAATCCTGCATGTTTTTCTTCCTGGTACACACCATCCTGCATGTTTTTCGTCCTGGTACACACCATCCTACATTCCGTTCTTCCTGGTACACACCATCCTGCATGTTTTTCTTCCTGGTACACACCATCCTACATTCCGTTCTTGCTGGTATACACCATCCTACGTTCAGTTCTTCCTGCTATACACCATCCTACAGTCCGTTCTTCCTGGTACACACCATCCTGCATGTTTCTCTTCCTTGTACACACCATCCTACATTCCGTTCTTCCTGGTACACACCATCCTGAATGTTTTTCTTCCTGGTATACACCATCCTGCATGTTTTTCTTCCTGGTACGCAGCATCCTCCATTCCGTTCTTCCTGGTACACACCACCCTGCATGTTTTTCTTCCTGGTATACACCATCATGCATGTTTTTCTTCCTGGTACACACCATCCTACAGTCCGTTCTTCCTGGTACAAAACATCCTGAATGTTTTTCTTCCTGGTACGCAGCATCCTACATTACGTTCTTCCTGGTACACACCATCCTGCATGCTTTTCTTCCTGGTACACACCATCCTGCATGTTTTTCTTCCTGGTACGCAGCATCCTACATTACGTTCTTCCTGGTACACACCATCCTGCATGCTTTTCTTCCTGGTACACACCATCCTGCATGTTTTTCTTCCTGGTATACACCATCCTGCATGTTTTTCTTCCTTGTACACACCATCCTAAATTCCGTTCTTCCTGGTATACACCATCCTACATTCAGTTCTTCCTGGTATACACCATCCTACATTCCGTTGTTCCTGGTACACACCATCCTACATTCCTTTCTTCCTGGTACACACCATCCTACATTTAGTTCTTCCTGGTACACACCATCCTACATGTTTTTCTTCCTGGTACACACCATCCTGCATGTTTTTCTTCCTGGTACACACCATCCTTCATGTTTTTCTTCCTGGTACACACCATCCTGCATGTTTTTCTTCCTGGTACACACCACCCTGCATGTTTTTCTTCCTGGTACACACCATCATGCACGTTTTTCTTCCTGGTACACACGATCCTACAGTCCGTTCTTCCTGGTACAAAAAATCCTGCATGTTTTTCTTCCTGCTATACACCATCCTACATTACGTTCTTCCTGGTACACACCATCCTGCATGCTTTTCTTCCTGGTACACAACATCCTGCATGTTTTTCTTCCTGGTACACACCATCCTACATTCCGTTCTTCCTCGTACACACCATCCTGCATGTTTTTCTTCCTGGTATACACCATCCTGCCTGTTTTTCTTCCTGGTATACACCATCCTGCATGTTTTTCTTCCTGGTATACACCATCCTGCATGTTTTTCTTCCTTGTACACACCATCCTACATTCCGTTCTTCCTGGTATACACCATCCTACATTCAGTTCTTCCTGGTATACACCATCCTACATTCCGTTCTTCCTGGTACACACCATCCTACATTCCGTTCTTCCTGGTATACACCATCCTACATTCCGTTCTTACTGGTACACACCATCCTGCATGTTTTTCTTCCTGGTACACACCATCCTGCATGTTTTTCTTCCTGGTATACACCATCCTGCATGTTTTTCTTCCTGGTACACACCATCCTACATTCAGTTCTTCCTGGTACACACCATCCTGCATTCAGTTCTTCCTGGTATACACCATCCTACATTCCGTTCTTCCTGGTACACACCATCCTACATTCCGTTCTTCCTGGTACACACCATCCTGCATGTTTTTCTTCCTTGTACACACCATCCTACATTCCGTTCTTCCTGGTACACACCATCCTGCATGTTTTTCTTCCTGGTACGCAGCATCCTACATTCCGTTCTCTCTGGTACACACCATCCTGCATGCTTTTCTTCCTGGTATACACCATCCTGAATGTTTTTCTTCCTGGTATACACCATCCTGCATGTTTTTCTTCCTGGTACACACCATCCTACATTCAGTTCTTCCTGGTACACACCATCCTGCATTCAGTTCTTCCTGGTATACACCATCCTACATTCCGTTCTTCCTGGTACACACCATCCTACATTCCGTTCTTCCTGGTATACACCATCCTACATTCAGTTCTTCCTGGTATACACAATGCTACATTCCGTTCTTCCTGGTACACACCATCCTACATTCCGTTCTTCGTGGTACACAACATCCTGCATGTTTTTCTTCCTGGTACACACCATTCTACATTCCGTTCTTCCTGGTACACACCATCCTGCATGTTTTTCTTCCTGGTACACACCATCCCGCATGTTTTTCTTCCTGGTACACACCATCCTACATTCCGTTCTTCCTGGTACACACCATCCTGCATGTTTTTCTTCCTGGTACACACCATCCTACATTCCGTTCTTCCTGGTACGCACCATCCTGCATGTTTTTCTTCCTGCTATACACCATCCTGCATGTTTTTCTTCCTGATACAAAACATCCGACATGTTTTTCTTCCTGGTACACAACATCCTGCATGTTTTTCTTCCTGGTACGCAGCATCCTCCATTCCGTTCTTCCTGGTACACACCACCCTGCATGTTTTTCTTCCTGGTATACACCATCATGCATGTTTTTCTTCCTGGTATACACCATCATGCATGTTTTTCTTCCTGGTATACACCACCCTGCATGTTTTTCTTCCTGGTATACACCATCATGCATGTTTTTCTTCCTGGTACACACCATCCTGCATGCTTTTCTTCCTGGTACACACCATCCTGCATGTTTTTCTTCCTGGTATACACCATCCTACATTCCGTTCTTCCTGGTACACACGATCCTACATTCAGTTCTTCCTGGTATACACCATCCTACATTCCGTTCTTCCTGGTACACACCATC
The DNA here is from genome assembly GCF_029633865.1 of Lampris incognitus. Lineage (NCBI taxonomy): Eukaryota > Metazoa > Chordata > Actinopteri > Lampriformes > Lampridae > Lampris > Lampris incognitus. Next base: position 152,025,929 of record NC_079212.1, on the reverse strand, counting down.
CTGCATGTTTTTCTTCCTGGTACGCAGCATCCTACATTCCGTTCTTCCTGGTACACACCATCCTGCATGCTTTTCTTCCTGGTATACACCATCCTGCATGTTTTTCTTCCTGGTACGCAGCATCCTACATTACGTTCTTCCTGGTACACACCATCCTGCATGCTTTTCTTCCTGGTACACACCATCCTGCATGTTTTTCTTCCTGGTACGCAGCATCCTACATTCCGTTCTTCCTGGTACACACCATCCTGCATGCTTTTCTTCCTGGTACACACCATCCTGCATGTTTTTCTTCCTGGTACACACCATCCTACATTCCGTTCTTCCTGGTACACACCATCCTGCATGATTTTCTTCCTGGTACACATCATCCTGCATGTTTTTCTTCCTGGTACACACCATCCTACATTCCGTTCTCTCTGGTACACACCATCCTTCATGTTTTTCTTCCTAGTGTACACCCCATCCTACATTCCTTTCTTGCTGGTACACACCATCCTACATTTAGTTATTCCTGGTACACACCATCCTACATGTTTTTCTTCCTGGTACACACATTCCTGCATGTTTTTCTTCCTGGTACACATCATCCTTCAAGTTTTTCTTCCTGGTATACACCATCCTACATTCCGTTCTTCCTGGTACACACCATCCTACATTTAGTTCTTCCTGGTACACACCATCCTACATGTTTTTCTTTCTGGTATACACCATCCTGCATGTTTTTCTTCCTGGTACACACCATCCTGCATGTTTTTTTTCCTGGTACACACCATCCTGCATTCAGTTCTTCCTGGTATACACCATCCTACATTCCGTTCTTCCTGGTACACACCATCCTACATTCCGTTCTTCCTGGTATACACCATCCTACATTCAGTTTTTCCTGGTATACACCATCCTACATTCCGTTCTTCCTGGTACACACCATCCTGCATGTTTTTCTTCCTTGTACACACCATCCTACATTCCATTCTTCCTGGTACACACCATCCTGCATGCTTTTCTTCCTGGTATACACCATCCTGCATGTTTTTCTTCCTGGTACACACCATCCTGCATGTTTTTCTTCCTGGTACACACCATCCTACATTCCGTTCCTCCTGGTACACACCATCCTGCATGTTTTTCTTCCTGGTACACACCATCCTACATTCCGTTCTTCCTGGTATACACCATCCTACGTTCAGTTCTTCCTGGTATACACCATCCTACATTCCGTTCTTCCTGGTACACACCATCCTACATTCAGTTCTTCCTGGTATACACCATCCTACATTCCGTTCTTCCTGGTACACACCATCCTGCATGTTTTTCTTCCTGGTACGCAGCATCCTACATTCCGTTCTTCCTGGTACACACCATCCTGCATGTTTTTCTTCCTGGTACACACCATCCTACATTCCGTTCTTCCTGGTACACACCATCCTACATGTTTTTCTTCCTGCTATACACCATCCTGCATGTTTTTCTTCCTGGTACACACCATCCTGCATGTTTTTTTTCCTGGTACACACCATCCTGCATTCAGTTCTTCCTGGTATACACCATCCTACATTCCGTTCTTCCTGGTACACACCATCCTACATTCCGTTCTTCCTGGTACACACCATCCTACATTCAGTTTTTCCTGGTATACACCATCCTACATTCCGTTCTTCCTGGTACACACCATCCTGCATGTTTTTCTTCCTTGTACACACCATCCTACATTCCATTATTCCTGGTACACACCATCCTGCATGCTTTTCTTCCTGGTATACACCATCCTGCATGTTTTTCTTCCTGGTACACACCATCCTGCATGTTTTTCTTCCTGGTACACACCATCCTACATTCCGTTCCTCCTGGTACACACCATCCTGCATGTTTTTCTTCCTGGTACACACCATCCTACATTCCGTTCTTCCTGGTATACACCATCCTACGTTCAGTTCTTCCTGGTATACACCATCCTACATTCCGTTCTTCCTGGTACACACCATCCTACATTCAGTTCTTCCTGGTATACACCATCCTACATTCCGTTCTTCCTGGTACACACCATCCTGCATGTTTTTCTTCCTGGTACGCAGTATCCTACATTCCGTTCTTCCTGGTACACACCATCCTGCATGTTTTTCTTCCTGGTACACACCATCCTACATTCCGTTCTTCCTGGTACACACCATCCTACATGTTTTTCTTCCTGGTACGCACCATCCTACATTCCGTTCTTCCTGGTACACACCATCCTGCATGTTTTTCTTCCTGCTATACACCATCCTGCATGTTTTTCTTCCTGGTACACACCATCCTGCATGTTTTTCTTCCTGGTATACACCATCCTTCATGTTTTTCTTCCTGGTACACACCATCCTACATTCCATTCTTCCTGGTACACACCATCCTGCATGTTTTTCATCCTGGTACACACCATCCTACATTCCGTTCTTCCTGGTACACACCATCCTACATTTAGTTCTTCCTGGTACACACCATCCTACATGTTTTTCTTTCTGGTATACACCATCCTGCATGTTTTTCTTCCTGGTACACACCATCCTGCATGTTTTTTTTCCTGGTACACACCATCCTGCATTCAGTTCTTCCTGGTATACACCATCCTACATTCCGTTCTTCCTGGTACACACCATCCTACATTCCGTTCTTCCTGGTATACACCATCCTACATTCAGTTTTTCCTGGTATACACCATCCTACATTCCGTTCTTCCTGGTACACACCATCCTGCATGTTTTTCTTCCTTGTACACACCATCCTACATTCCATTCTTCCTGGTACACACCATCCTGCATGCTTTTCTTCCTGGTATACACCATCCTGCATGTTTTTCTTCCTGGTACACACCATCCTGCGTGTTTTTCTTCCTGGTACACACCATCCTACATTCCGTTCCTCCTGGTACACACCATCCTGCATGTTTTTCTTCCTGGTACACACCATCCTACATTCCGTTCTTCCTGGTATACACCATCCTACGTTCAGTTCTTCCTGGTATACACCATCCTACATTCCGTTCTTCCTGGTACACACCATCCTACATTCAGTTCTTCCTGGTATACACCATCCTACATTCCGTTCTTCCTGGTACACACCATCCTGCATGTTTTTCTTCCTGGTACGCAGCATCCTACATTCCGTTCTTCCTGGTACACACCATCCTGCATGTTTTTCTTCCTGGTACACACCATCCTACATTCCGTTCTTCCTGGTACACACCATCCTACATGTTTTTCTTCCTGGTACGCACCATCCTACATTCCGTTCTTCCTGGTACACACCATCCTGCATGTTTTTCTTCCTGCTATACACCATCCTGCATGTTTTTCTTCCTGGTACACACCATCCTGCATGTTTTTTTTCCTGGTACACACCATCCTGCATTCAGTTCTTCCTGGTATACACCATCCTACATTCCGTTCTTCCTGGTACACACCATCCTACATTCCGTTCTTCCTGGTACACACCATCCTACATTCAGTTTTTCCTGGTATACACCATCCTACATTCCGTTCTTCCTGGTACACACCATCCTGCATGTTTTTCTTCCTTGTACACACCATCCTACATTCCATTCTTCCTGGTACACACCATCCTGCATGCTTTTCTTCCTGGTATACACCATCCTGCATGTTTTTCTTCCTGGTACACACCATCCTGCATGTTTTTCTTCCTGGTACACACCATCCTACATTCCGTTCCTCCTGGTACACACCATCCTGCATGTTTTTCTTCCTGGTACACACCATCCTACATTCCGTTCTTCCTGGTATACACCATCCTACGTTCAGTTCTTCCTGGTATACACCATCCTACATTCCGTTCTTCCTGGTACACACCATCCTACATTCAGTTCTTCCTGGTATACACCATCCTACATTCCGTTCTTCCTGGTACACACCATCCTGCATGTTTTTCTTCCTGGTACGCAGCATCCTACATTCCGTTCTTCCTGGTACACACCATCCTGCATGTTTTTCTTCCTGGTACACACCATCCTACATTCCGTTCTTCCTGGTACACACCATCCTACATGTTTTTCTTCCTGGTACGCACCATCCTACATTCCGTTCTTCCTGGTACACACCATCCTGCATGTTTTTCTTCCTGCTATACACCATCCTGCATGTTTTTCTTCCTGGTACACACCATCCTGCATGTTTTTCTTCCTGGTATACACCATCCTTCATGTTTTTCTTCCTGGTACACACCATCCTACATTCCATTCTTCCTGGTACACACCATCCTGCATGTTTTTCATCCTGGTACACACCATCCTACATTCGTTCTTCCTGGTCCACACCATCCTACATTCCATTCTTCCTGGTATATACCATCCTACATTCGTTCTTCCTGGTACACACCATCCTGCATTCCGTTCTTCCTGGCACACACCATCCTGCATGTTTTTCTTCCTGCTATACACCATCCTACAGTCCGTTCTTCCTGGTACACGCCATCCTACAGTCCGTTCTTCCTGGTACACATCATTTTGCATGTTTTTGTTCCTGGTACACACCATCTTACATTCCGTTCTTCCTGGTACACACCATCCTGCATGTTTTTCTTCCTGGTATACACCATCCTGCATGTTTTTCTTCCTTGTACACACCATCCTACATTCGTTCTTCCTGGTCCACACCATCCTACAATCCGTACTTCCTGGTACACACCATCCTGCATGTTTTTCTTCCTGGTACACACCATCCTGCATGTTTTTCTTCCTGCTATACACCATCCTACATTCCGTTCTTCCTGGTACACACCATCCTGAATGTTTTTCTTCCTGGTACACACCATCCTACATTCCGTTCTTCCTGGTACACACCATCCTGCATGTTTTTCTTCCTGGTACACACCATCCTACATTCCGTTCTTCCTAGTACACACCATCCTGCTTGTTTTTCTTCCTGGTACACACCATCCTGCATTCAGTTCTTCCTGGTATACACCATCCTACATTCCGTTCTTCCTGGAACACACCATCCTGCATGTTTTTCTTCCTGGTAAACACCATCCTACATTCCGTTCTTCCTGGTACACACCATCCTACATTCCGTTCTTCCTGGTATACACCATCCTACATTCCGTTTTCCTGGTATACACCATCCTACATTCAGTTCTTCCTGGTATACACCATCCTACATTCCGTTCTTCCTGGTACATACCCTCCTACATGTTTTTCTTCCTGGTACGCACCATCCTACATTCCGTTCTTCTTGGTACACACCATCCTGCATGCTTTTCTTTCTGGTATACACCATCCTGCATGTTTTTCTTCCTGGTACACACCATGCTACATTCCTGTCTTCCTGGTACACACCATCCTGCATGTTTTTCTTCCTGGTACACACCATCCTGCATGTTTTTCTTCCTGGTACACACCATCCTACATTCCGTTCTTCCTGGTATACACCATCCTACATTCAGTTCTTCCTAGTATACACCATCCTACATTCCGTTCTTCCTGGTACACACCATCCTACATTCAGTTCTTCCTGGTATACACCATCCTACATTCCGTTCTTCCTGGTACACACCATCTGGCATGCTTTTCTTCCTGGTGTACACCATCCTGCATGTTTTCCTTCCTGGTACACACCATGCTACATTCCGTTCTTCCTGGTACACACCACCCTACATTCCATTCTTCCTGGTACACACCATCCTGCATGCTTTTCTTCCTGGTATACACCATCCTGCATGTTTTTCTTCCTGGTACACACCATCCTGCATGTTTTTCGTCCTGGTACACACCATCCTACATTCCGTTCTTCCTGGTACACACCATCCTGCATGTTTTTCTTCCTGGTACACACCATCCTACATTCCGTTCTTGCTGGTATACACCATCCTACGTTCAGTTCTTCCTGCTATACACCATCCTACAGTCCGTTCTTCCTGGTACACACCATCCTGCATGTTTTTCTTCCTTGTACACACCATCCTACATTCCGTTCTTCCTGGTACACACCATCCTGAATGTTTTTCTTCCTGGTATACACCATCCTGCATGTTTTTCTTCCTGGTACGCAGCATCCTCCATTCCGTTCTTCCTGGTACACACCACCCTGCATGTTTTTCTTCCTGGTATACACCATCATGCATGTTTTTCTTCCTGGTACACACCATCCTACAGTCCGTTCTTCCTGGTACAAAACATCCTGAATGTTTTTCTTCCTGGTACGCAGCATCCTACATTACGTTCTTCCTGGTACACACCATCCTGCATGCTTTTCTTCCTGGTACACACCATCCTGCATGTTTTTCTTCCTGGTACGCAGCATCCTACATTACGTTCTTCCTGGTACACACCATCCTGCATGCTTTTCTTCCTGGTACACACCATCCTGCATGTTTTTCTTCCTGGTATACACCATCCTGCATGTTTTTCTTCCTTGTACACACCATCCTAAATTCCGTTCTTCCTGGTATACACCATCCTACATTCAGTTCTTCCTGGTATACACCATCCTACATTCCGTTGTTCCTGGTACACACCATCCTACATTCCTTTCTTCCTGGTACACACCATCCTACATTTAGTTCTTCCTGGTACACACCATCCTACATGTTTTTCTTCCTGGTACACACCATCCTGCATGTTTTTCTTCCTGGTACACACCATCCTTCATGTTTTTCTTCCTGGTACACACCATCCTGCATGTTTTTCTTCCTGGTACACACCACCCTGCATGTTTTTCTTCCTGGTACACACCATCATGCACGTTTTTCTTCCTGGTACACACGATCCTACAGTCCGTTCTTCCTGGTACAAAAAATCCTGCATGTTTTTCTTCCTGGTACGCGGCATCCTACATTACGTTCTTCCTGGTACACACCATCCTGCATGCTTTTCTTCCTGGTACACAACATCCTGCATGTTTTTCTTCCTGGTACACACCATCCTACATTCCGTTCTTCCTCGTACACACCATCCTGCATGTTTTTCTTCCTGGTATACACCATCCTGCCTGTTTTTCTTCCTGGTATACACCATCCTGCATGTTTTTCTTCCTGGTATACACCATCCTGCATGTTTTTCTTCCTTGTACACACCATCCTACATTCCGTTCTTCCTGGTATACACCATCCTACATTCAGTTCTTCCTGGTATACACCATCCTACATTCCGTTCTTCCTGGTACACACCATCCTACATTCCGTTCTTCCTGGTATACACCATCCTACATTCCGTTCTTACTGGTACACACTTCCTGCATGTTTTTCTTCCTGGTACACACCATCCTGCATGTTTTTCTTCCTGGTATACACCATCCTGCATGTTTTTCTTCCTGGTACACACCATCCTACATTCAGTTCTTCCTGGTACACACCATCCTGCATTCAGTTCTTCCTGGTATACACCATCCTACATTCCGTTCTTCCTGGTACACACCATCCTACATTCCGTTCTTCCTGGTACACACCATCCTGCATGTTTTTCTTCCTTGTACACACCATCCTACATTCAGTTCTTACTGGTATACATCATTCTACATTCCGTTCTTCCTGGTACACACCATCCTGCATGTTTTTCTTCCTGGTACACACCATCCTACATTCCGTTCCTCCTGGTATACACCATCCTACATTCCGTTCTTCCTGGTACACACCATCCTACATTCCGTTCTTCCTGGTATACACCATCCTAGATTCAGTTCTTCCTGGTATACACCATCCTACATTCCGTTCTTCCTGGTACACACCATCCTGCATGTTTTTCTTCTTTGTACACACCATCCTACATTCCGTTCTTCCTGGTACACACCATCCTGCATGCTTTTCTTCCTGGTATACACCATCCTGAATGTTTTTCTTCCTGGTATACACCATCCTGCATGTTTTTCTTCCTGGTACACACCATCCTACATTCAGTTCTTCCTGGTACACACCGTCCTGCATTCAGTTCTTCCTGGTATACACCATCCTACATTCCGTTCTTCCTGGTACACACCATCCTACATTCCGTTCTTCCTGGTATACACCATCCTACATTCAGTTCTTCCTGGTATACACAATGCTACATTCCGTTCTTCCTGGTACACACCATCCTACATTCCGTTCTTCGTGGTACACAACATCCTGCATGTTTTTCTTCCTGGTACACACCATCCTACATTCCGTTCTTCCTGGTACACACCATCCTGCATGTTTTTCTTCCTGGTACACACCATCCCGCATGTTTTTCTTCCTGGTACACACCATCCTACATTCCCTTCTTCCTGGTACACACCATCCTGCATGTTTTTCTTCCTGGTACACACCATCCTACATTCCGTTCTTCCTGGTACGCACTATCCTGCATGTTTTTCTTCCTGCTATACACCATCCTGCATGTTTTTCTTCCTGATACAAAACATCCGACATGTTTTTCTTCCTGGTACACAACATCCTGCATGTTTTTCTTCCTGGTACGCAGCATCCTCCATTCCGTTCTTCCTGGTACACACCACCCTGCATGTTTTTCTTCCTGGTATACACCATCATGCATGTTTTTCTTCCTGGTATACACCATCATGCATGTTTTTCTTTCTGGTATACACCACCCGGCATGTTTTTCTTCCTGGTATACACCATCATGCATGTTTTTCTTCCTGGTACACACCATCCTGCATGCTTTTCTTCCTGGTACACACCATCCTGCATGTTTTTCTTCCTGGTACGCAGCATCCTACATTCCGTTCTTCCTGGTACACACTATCCTGCATGCTTTTCTTCCTGGTACACACCATCCTGCATGTTTTTCTTCATGGTACACACCATCCTACATTCGTTCTTCCTGGTCCACACCATCCTACAATCCGTACTTCCTGGTACACACCATCCTGCATGTTTTTCTTCCTGGTACACACCATCCTGCATGTTTTTCTTCCTTCTACACACCATCCTACATTCCGTTCTTCCTGGTACACACCATCCTGAATGTTTTTCTTCCTGGTACACACCATCCTACATTCCTTTCTTCCTGGTACACACCATCCTGCATGTTTTTCTTCCTGGTACACACCATCCTACATTCCGTTCTTCCTAGTACACACCATCCTGCTTGTTTTTCTTCCTGGTACACACCATCCTGCATTCAGTTCTTCCTGGTATACACCATCCTACATTCCGTTCTTCCTGGAACACACCATCCTGCATGTTTTTCTTCCTGGTAAACACCATCCTACATTCCGTTCTTCCTGGTACACACCATCCTACATTCCGTTCTTCCTGGTATACACCATCCTACATTCCGTTCTTCCTGGTATACACCATCCTACATTCAGTTCTTCCTGGCATACACCATCCTACATTCCGTTCTTCCTGGTACATACCCTCCTACATGTTTTTCTTCCTGGTACGCACCATCCTACATTCCGTTCTTCTTGGTACACACCATCCTGCATGCTTTTCTTCCTGGTATACACCATCCTGCATGTTTTTCTTCCTGGTACACACCATGCTACATTCCTGTCTTCCTGGTACACACCATCCTGCATGTTTTTCTTCCTGGTACACACCATCCTGCATGTTTTTCTTCCTGGTACACACCATCCTACATTCCGTTCTTCCTGGTATACACCATCCTACATTCAGTTCTTCCTAGTATACACCATCCTACATTCCGTTCTTCCTGGTACACACCATCCTACATTCAGTTCTTCCTGGTATACACCATCCTACATTCCGTTCTTCCTGGTACACACCATCTGGCATGCTTTTCTTCCTGGTGTACACCATCCTGCATGTTTTCCTTCCTGGTACACACCATGCTACATTCCGTTCTTCCTGGTACACACCACCCTACATTCCATTCTTCCTGGTACACACCATCCTGCATGCTTTTCTTCCTGGTATACACCATCCTGCATGTTTTTCTTCCTGGTACACACCATCCTGCATGTTTTTCGTCCTGGTACACACCATCCTACATTCCGTTCTTCCTGGTACACACCATCCTGCATGTTTTTCTTCCTGGTACACACCATCCTACATTCCGTTCTTGCTGGTATACGCCATCCTACGTTCAGTTCTTCCTGCTATACACCATCCTACAGTCCGTTCTTCCTGGTACACACCATCCTGCATGTTTTTCTTCCTTGTACACACCATCCTACATTCCGTTCTTCCTGGTACACACCATCCTGAATGTTTTTCTTCATGGTATACACCATCCTGCATGTTTTTCTTCCTGGTACGCAGCATCCTCCATTCCGTTCTTCCTGGTACACACCACCCTGCATGTTTTTCTTCCTGGTATACACCATCATGCATGTTTTTCTTCCTGGTACACACCATCCTACAGTCCGTTCTTCCTGGTACAAAACATCCTGAATGTTTTTCTTCCTGGTACGCAGCATCCTACATTACGTTCTTCCTGGTACACACCATCCTGCATGCTTTTCTTCCTGGTACACACCATCCTGCATGTTTTTCTTCCTGGTACGCAGCATCCTACATTACGTTCTTCCTGGTACACACCATCCTGCATGCTTTTCTTCCTGGTACACACCATCCTGCATGTTTTTCTTCCTGGTATACACCATCCTGCATGTTTTTCTTCCTTGTACACACCATCCTACATTCCGTTCTTCCTGGTATACACCATCCTACATTCAGTTCTTCCTGGTATACACCATCCTACATTCCGTTCTTCCTGGTACACACCATCCTACATTCCTTTCTTCCTGGTACACAACTTCCTACATTTAGTTCTTCCTGGTACACACCATCCTACATGTTTTTCTTCCTGGTACACACCATCCTGCATGTTTTTCTTCCTGGTACACACCATCCTTCATGTTTTTCTTCCTGGTACACACCATCCTGCATGTTTTTCTTCCTGGTACACACCACCCTGCATGTTTTTCTTCCTGGTACACACCATCAAGTACGTTTTTCTTCCTGGTACACACGATCCTACAGTCCGTTCTTCCTGGTACAAAAAATCCTGCATGTTTTTCTTCCTGGTACGCAGCATCCTACATTACGTTCTTCCTGGTACACACCATCCTGCATGCTTTTCTTCCTGGTACACACCATCCTGCATGTTTTTCTTCCTGGTACACACCATCCTACATTCCGTTCTTCCTCGTACACACCATCCTGCATGTTTTTCTTCCTGGTATACACCATCCTGCCTGTTTTTCTTCCTGGTATACACCATCCTGCATGTTTTTCTTCCTGGTATACACCATCATGCATGTTTTTCTTCCTTGTACACACCATCCTACATTCCGTTCTTCCTGGTATACACCATCCTACATTCAGTTCTTCCTGGTACACACCATCCTACATTCCGTTCTTCCTGGTATACACCATCCTACATTCCGTTCTTCCTGGTACACACCATCCTGCATGTTTTTCTTCCTGGTACACACCATCCTGCATGTTTTTCTTCCTGGTATACACCATCTTGCATGTTTTTCTTCCTGGTACACACCATCCTACATTCAGTTCTTCCTGGTACACACCATCCTGCATTCAGTTCTTCCTGGTATACACCATCCTACATTCCGTTCTTCCTGGTACACACCATCCTACATTCCGTTCTTCCTGGTACACACCATCCTGCATGTTTTTCTTCCTTGTACACACCATCCTACATTCAGTTCTTACTGGTATACATCATTCTACATTCCGTTCTTCCTGGTACACACCATCCTGCATGTTTTTCTTCCTGGTACACACCATCCTACATTCCGTTCCTCCTGGTATACACCATCCTACATTCCGTTCTTCCTGGTACACACCATCCTACATTCCGTTCTTCCTGGTATACACCATCCTACATTCAGTTCTTCCTGGTATACACCATCCTACATTCCGTTCTTCCTGGTACACACCATCCTGCATGTTTTTCTTCCTTGTACACACCATCCTACATTCCGTTCTTCCTGGTACACACCATCCTGCATGTTTTTCTTCCTGGTACGCAGCATCCTACATTCCGTTCTCTCTGGTACACACCATCCTGCATGCTTTTCTTCCTGGTATACACCATCCTGAATGTTTTTCTTCCTGGTATACACCATCCTGCATGTTTTTCTTCCTGGTACACACCATCCTACATTCAGTTCTTCCTGGTACACACCATCCTGCATTCAGTTCTTCCTGGTATACACCATCCTACATTCCGTTCTTCCTGGTACACACCATCCTACATTCCGTTCTTCCTGGTATACACCATCCTACATTCAGTTCTTCCTGGTATACACAATGCTACATTCCGTTCTTCCTGGTACACACCATCCTACATTCCGTTCTTCGTGGTACACAACATCCTGCATGTTTTTCTTCCTCGTACACACCATCCTACATTCCGTTCTTCCTGGTACACACCATCCTGCATGTTTTTCTTCCTGGTACACACCATCCCGCATGTTTTTCTTCCTGGTACACACCATCCTACATTCCGTTCTTCCTGGTACACACCATCCTGCATGTTTTTCTTCCTGGTACACACCATCCTACATTCCGTTCTTCCTGGTACGCACCATCCTGCATGTTTTTCTTCCTGCTATACACCATCCTGCATGTTTTTCTTCCTGATACAAAACATCCGACATGTTTTTCTTCCTGGTACACAACATCCTGCATGTTTTTCTTCCTGGTACGCAGCATCCTCCATTCCGTTCTTCCTGGTACACACCACCCTGCATGTTTTTCTTCCTGGTATACACCATCATGCATGTTTTTCTTCCTGGTACACACCATCCTGCATGTTTTTCTTCCTGGTACACACCATCCTACATTCCGTTCTTCCTGGTATACACCATCCTACACTCAGTTCTTCCTAGTATACACCATCCTACATTCCGTTCTTCCTGGTACACACCATCCTACATTCAGTTCTTCCTGGTATACACCATCCTACATTCCGTTCTTCCTGGTACACACCATCTGGCATGCTTTTCTTCCTGGTGTACACCATCCTGCATGTTTTCCTTCCTGGTACACACCATGCTACATTCCGTTCTTCCTGGTACACACCACCCTACATTCCATTCTTCCTGGTACACACCATCCTGCATGCTTTTCTTCCTGGTATACACCATCCTGCATGTTTTTCTTCCTGGTACACACCATCCTGCATGTTTTTCGTCCTGGTACACACCATCCTACATTCCGTTCTTCCTGGTACACACCATCCTGCATGTTTTTCTTCCTGGTACACACCATCCTACATTCCGTTCTTGCTGGTATACACCATCCTACGTTCAGTTCTTCCTGCTATACACCATCCTACAGTCCGTTCTTCCTGGTACACACCATCCTGCATGTTTTTCTTCCTTGTACACACCATCCTACATTCCGTTCTTCCTGGTACACACCATCCTGAATGTTTTTCTTCCTGGTATACACCATCCTGCATGTTTTTCTTCCTGGTACGCAGCATCCTCCATTCCGTTCTTCCTGGTACACACCACCCTGCATGTTTTTCTTCCTGGTATACACCATCATGCATGTTTTTCTTCCTGGTACACACCATCCTACAGTCCGTTCTTCCTGGTAAAAAACATCCTGAATGTTTTTCTTCCTGGTACGCAGCATCCTACATTACGTTCTTCCTGGTACACACCATCCTGCATGCTTTTCTTCCTGGTACACACCATCCTGCATGTTTTTCTTCCTGGTACGCAGCATCCTACATTACGTTCTTCCTGGTACACACCATCCTGCATGCTTTTCTTCCTGGTACACACCATCCTGCATGTTTTTCTTCCTGGTATACACCATCCTGCATGTTTTTCTTCCTTGTACACACCATCCTACATTCCGTTCTTCCTGGTATACACCATCCTACATTCAGTTCTTCCTGGTATACACCATCCTACATTCCGTTCTTCCTGGTACACACCATCCTACATTCCTTTCTTCCTGGTACACAACTTCCTACATTTAGTTCTTCCTGGTACACACCATCCTACATGTTTTTCTTCCTGGTACACACCATCCTGCATGTTTTTCTTCCTGGTACACACCATCCTTCATGTTTTTCTTCCTGGTACACACCATCCTGCATGTTTTTCTTCCTGGTACACACCACCCTGCATGTTTTTCTTCCTGGTACACACCATCAAGTACGTTTTTCTTCCTGGTACACACGATCCTACAGTCCGTTCTTCCTGGTACAAAAAATCCTGCATGTTTTTCTTCCTGGTACGCAGCATCCTACATTACGTTCTTCCTGGTACACACCATCCTGCATGCTTTTCTTCCTGGTACACACCATCCTGCATGTTTTTCTTCCTGGTACACACCATCCTACATTCCGTTCTTCCTCGTACACACCATCCTGCATGTTTTTCTTCCTGGTATACACCATCCTGCCTGTTTTTCTTCCTGGTATACACCATCCTGCATGTTTTTCTTCCTGGTATACACCATCCTGCATGTTTTTCTTCCTTGTACACACCATCCTACATTCCGTTCTTCCTGGTATACACCATCCTACATTCAGTTCTTCCTGGTACACACCATCCTACATTCCGTTCTTCCTGGTATACACCATCCTACATTCCGTTCTTCCTGGTACACACCATCCTGCATGTTTTTCTTCCTGGTACACACCATCCTGCATGTTTTTCTTCCTGGTATACACCATCCTGCATGTTTTTCTTCCTGGTACACACCATCCTACATTCAGTTCTTCCTGGTACACACCATCCTGCATTCAGTTCTTCCTGGTATACACCATCCTACATTCCGTTCTTCCTGGTACACACCATCCTACATTCCGTTCTTCCTGGTACACACCATCCTGCATGTTTAACTTCCTTGTACACACCATCCTACATTCAGTTCTTACTGGTATACATCATTCTACATTCCGTTCTTCCTGGTACACACCATCCTGCATGTTTTTCTTCCTGGTACACACCATCCTACATTCCGTTCCTCCTGGTATACACCATCCTACATTCCGTTCTTCCTGGTACACACCATCCTACATTCCGTTCTTCCTGGTATACACCATCCTACATTCAGTTCTTCCTGGTATACACCATCCTACATGCCGTTCTTCCTGGTACACACCATCCTGCATGTTTTTCTTCCTTGTACACACCATCCTACATTCCGTTCTTCCTGGTACACACCATCCTGCATGTTTTTCTTCCTGGTACGCAGCATCCTACATTCCGTTCTCTCTGGTACACACCATCCTGCATGCTTTTCTTCCTGGTATACACCATCCTGAATGTTTTTCTTCCTGGTATACACCATCCTGCATGTTTTTCTTCCTGGTACACACCATCCTACATTCAGTTCTTCCTGGTACACACCATCCTGCATTCAGTTCTTCCTGGTATACACCATCCTACATTCCGTTCTTCCTGGTACACACCATCCTACATTCCGTTCTTCCTGGTATACACCATCCTACATTCAGTTCTTCCTGGTATACACAATGCTACATTCCGTTCTTCCTGGTACACACCATCCTACATTCCGTTCTTCGTGGTACACAACATCCTGCATGTTTTTCTTCCTGGTACACACCATCCTACATTCCGTTCTTCCTGGTACACACCATCCTGCATGTTTTTCTTCCTGGTACACACCATCCCGCATGTTTTTCTTCCTGGTACACACCATCCTACATTCCGTTCTTCCTGGTACACACCATCCTGCATGTTTTTCTTCCTGGTACACACCATCCTACATTCCGTTCTTCCTGGTACGCACCATCCTGCATGTTTTTCTTCCTGCTATACACCATCCTGCATGTTTTTCTTCCTGATACAAAACATCCGACATGTTTTTCTTCCTGGTACACAACATCCTGCATGTTTTTCTTCCTGGTACGCAGCATCCTCCATTCCGTTCTTCCTGGTACACACCACCCTGCATGTTTTTCTTCCTGGTATACACCATCATGCATGTTTTTCTTCCTGGTATACACCATCATGCATGTTTTTCTTCCTGGTACACACCATCCTGCATGTTTTTCTTCCTGGTACACACCATCCTACATTCCGTTCTTCCTGGTATACACCATCCTACATTCAGTTCTTCCTAGTATACACCATCCTACATTCCGTTCTTCCTGGTACACACCATCCTACATTCAGTTCTTCCTGGTATACACCATCCTACATTCCGTTCTTCCTGGTACACACCATCTGGCATGCTTTTCTTCCTGGTGTACACCATCCTGCATGTTTTCCTTCCTGGTACACACCATGCTACATTCCGTTCTTCCTGGTACACACCACCCTACATTCCATTCTTCCTGGTACACACCATCCTGCATGCTTTTCTTCCTGGTATACACCATCCTGCATGTTTTTCTTCCTGGTACACACCATCCTGCATGTATTTCGTCCTGGTACACACCATCCTACATTCCGTTCTTCCTGGTACACACCATCCTGCATGTTTTTCTTCCTGGTACACACCATCCTACATTCCGTTCTTGCTGGTATACACCATCCTACGTTCAGTTCTTCCTGCTATACACCATCCTACAGTCCGTTCTTCCTGGTACACACCATCCTGCATGTTTTTCTTCCTTGTACACACCATCCTACATTCCGTTCTTCCTGGTACACACCATCCTGAATGTTTTTCTTCCTGGTATACACCATCCTGCATGTTTTTCTTCCTGGTACGCAGCATCCTCCATTCCGTTCTTCCTGGTACACACCACCCTGCATGTTTTTCTTCCTGGTATACACCATCATGCATGTTTTTCTTCCTGGTACACACCATCCTACAGTCCGTTCTTCCTGGTACAAAACATCCTGAATGTTTTTCTTCCTGGTACGCAGCATCCTACATTACGTTCTTCCTGGTACACACCATCCTGCATGCTTTTCTTCCTGGTAAACACCATCCTGCATGTTTTTCTTCCTGGTACGCAGCATCCTACATTACGTTCTTCCTGGTACACACCATCCTGCATGCTTTTCTTCCTGGTACACACCATCCTGCATGTTTTTCTTCCTGGTATACACCATCCTGCATGTTTTTCTTCCTTGTACACACCATCCTACATTCCGTTCTTCCTGGTATACACCATCCTACATTCAGTTCTTCCTGGTATACACCATCCTACATTCCGTTCTTCCTGGTACACACCATCCTACATTCCTTTCTTCCTGGTACACACCATCCTACATTTAGTTCTTCCTGGTACACACCATCCTACATGTTTTTCTTCCTGGTACACACCATCCTGCATGTTTTTCTTCCTGGTACACACCATCCTTCATGTTTTTCTTCCTGGTACACACCATCCTGCATGTTTTTCTTCCTGGTACACACCACCCTGCATGTTTTTCTTCCTGGTACACACCATCATGCATGTTTTTCTTCCTGGTACACACGATCCTACAGTCCGTTCTTCCTGGTACAAAAAATCCTGCATGTTTTTCTTCCTGGTACGCAGCATCCTACACTACGTTCTTCCTGGTACACACCATCCTGCATGCTTTTCTTCCTGGTACACACCATCCTGCATGTTTTTCTTCCTGGTACACACCATCCTACATTCCGTTCTTCCTCGTACACACCATCCTGCATGTTTTTCTTCCTGGTATACACCATCCTGCCTGTTTTTCTTCCTGGTATACACCATCCTGCATGTTTTTTTTCCTGGTATACACCATCCTGCATGTTTTTCTTCCTTGTACACACCATCCTACATTCCGTTCTTCCTGGTATACACCATCCTACATTCAGTTCTTCCTGGTATACACCATCCTACATTCCGTTCTTCCTGGTACACACCATCCTACATTCCGTTCTTCCTGGTATACACCATCCTACATTCCGTTCTTCCTGGTACACACCATCCTGCATGTTTTTCTTCCTGGTACACACCATCCTGCATGTTTTTCTTCCTGGTATACACCATCCTGCATGTTTTTCTTCCTGGTACACACCATCCTACATTCAGTTCTTCCTGGTACACACCATCCTGCATTCAGTTCTTCCTGGTATACACCATCCTACATTCCGTTCTTCCTGGTACACACCATCCTACATTCCGTTCTTCCTGGTACACACCATCCTGCATGTTTTTCTTCCTTGTACACACCATCCTACATTCAGTTCTTACTGGTATACATCATTCTACATTCCGTTCTTCCTGGTACACACCATCCTGCATGTTTTTCTTCCTGGTACACACCATCCTACATTCCGTTCCTCCTGGTATACACCATCCTACATTCCGTTCTTCCTGGTACACACCATCCTACTTTCCGTTCTTCCTGGTATACACCATCCTACATTCAGTTCTTCCTGGTATACACCATCCTACATTCCGTTCTTCCTGGTACACACCATCCTGCATGTTTTTCTTCCTTGTACACACCATCCTACATTCCGTTCTTCCTGGTACACACCATCCTGCATGTTTTTCTTCCTGGTACGCAGCATCCTACATTCCGTTCTCTCTGGTACACACCATCCTGCATGCTTTTCTTCCTGGTATACACCATCCTGAATGTTTTTCTTCCTGGTATACACCATCCTGCATGTTTTTCTTCCTGGTACACACCATCCTACATTCAGTTCTTCCTGGTACACACCATCCTGCATTCAGTTCTTCCTGGTATACACCATCCTACATTCCGTTCTTCCTGGTACACACCATCCTACATTCCGTTCTTCCTGGTATACACCATCCTGCATTCAGTTCTTCCTGGTATACACAATGCTACATTCCGTTCTTCCTGGTACACACCATCCTACATTCCGTTCTTCGTGGTACACAACATTCTGCATGTTTTTCTTCCTGGTACACACCATCCTACATTCCGTTCTTCTTGGTACACACCATCCTGCATGTTTTTCTTCCTGGTACACACCATCCCGCATGTTTTTCTTCCTGGTACACACCATCCTACATTCCGTTCTTCCTGGTACACACCATCCTGCATGTTTTTCTTCCTGGTACACACCATCCTACATTCCGTTCTTCCTGGTACGCACCATCCTGCATGTTTTTCTTCCTGCTATACACCATCCTGCATGTTTTTCTTCCTGATACAAAACATCCGACATGTTTTTCTTCCTGGTACACAACATCCTGCATGTTTTTCTTCCTGGTACGCAGCATCATCCATTCCCTTCTTCCTGGTACACACCACCCTGCATGTTTTTCTTCCTGGTATACACCATCATGCATGTTTTTCTTCCTGGTATACACCATCATGCATGTTTTTCTTCCTGGTATACACCACCCTGCATGTTTTTCTTCCTGGTATACACCATCCTGCATGTTTTTCTTCCTGGTACACACCATCCTGCATGCTTTTCTTCCTGGTACACACCATCCTGCATGTTTTTCTTCCTGGTATATACCATCCTACATTCCGTTCTTCCTGGTACACACCATCCTACATTCAGTTCTTCCTGGTATACACCATCCTACATTCCGTTCTTCCTGGTACACACCATCCTGCATGTTTTTCTTCCTGGTACGCAGCATCCTACATTCCGTTCTTCCTGGTACACACCATCCTGCATGCTTTTCTTCCTGGTATACACCATCCTGCATGTTTTTCTTCCTGGTACGCAGCATCCTACATTACGTTCTTCCTGGTACACACCATCCTGCATGCTTTTCTTCCTGGTACACACCATCCTGCATGTTTTTCTTCCTGGTACGCAGCATCCTACATTCCGTTCTTCCTGGTACACACCATCCTGCATGCTTTTCTTCCTGGTACACACCATCCTGCATGTTTTTCTTCCTGGTACACACCATCCTACATTCCGTTCTTCCTGGTACACACCATCCTGCATGATTTTCTTCCTGGTACACATCATCCTGCATGTTTTTCTTCCTGGTACACACCATCCTACATTCCGTTCTCTCTGGTACACACCATCCTTCATGTTTTTCTTCCTAGTGTACACCCCATCCTACATTCCTTTCTTGCTGGTACACACCATCCTACATTTAGTTCTTCCTGGTACACACCATCCTACATGTTTTTCTTCCTGGTACACACCATCCTTCAAGTTTTTCTTCCTGGTATACACCATCCTACATTCCGTTCTTCCTGGTACACACCATCCTACATTTAGTTCTTCCTGGTACACACCATCCTACATGTTTTTCTTTCTGTTATACACCATTCTGCATGTTTTTCTTCCTGGTACACACCATCCTGCATGTTTTTTTTCCTGGTACACACCATCCTGCATTCAGTTCTTCCTGGTATACACCATCCTACATTCCGTTCTTCCTGGTACACACCATCCTACATTCCGTTCTTCCTGGTATACACCATCCTACATTCAGTTTTTCCTGGTATACACCATCCTACATTCCGTTCTTCCTGGTACACACCATCCTGCATGTTTTTCTTCCTTGTACACACCATCCTACATTCCGTTCTTCCTGGTACACACCATCCTGCATGCTTTTCTTCCTGGTATACACCATCCTGCATGTTTTTCTTCCTGGTACACACCATCCTGCATGTTTTTCTTCCTGGTACACACCATCCTACATTCCGTTCCTCCTGGTACACACCATCCTGCATGTTTTTCTTCCTGGTACACACCATCCTACATTCCGTTCTTCCTGGTATACACCATCCTACGTTCAGTTCTTCCTGGTATACACCATCCTACATTCCGTTCTTCCTGGTACACACCATCCTACATTCAGTTCTTCCTGGTATACACCATCCTACATTCCGTTCTTCCTGGTACACACCATCCTGCATGTTTTTCTTCCTGGTACGCAGCATCCTACATTCCGTTCTTCCTGGTACACACCATCCTGCATGCTTTTCTTCCTGGTATACACCATCCTGCATGTTTTTCTTCCTGGTACACACCATCCTGCATGTTTTTCTTCCTGGTACACACCATCCTACATTCCGTTCTTCCTGGTACACACCATCCTACATGTTTTTCTTCCTGGTACGCACCATCCTACATTCCGTTCTTCCTGGTACACACCATCCTGCATGTTTTTCTTCCTGCTATACACCATCCTGCATGTTTTTCTTCCTGGTACACACCATCCTGCATGTTTTTCTTCCTGGTATACACCATCCTTCATGTTTTTCTTCCTGGTACACACCATCCTACATTCCATTCTTCCTGGTACACACCATCCTGCATGTTTTTCATCCTGGTACACACCATCCTACATTCGTTCTTCCTGGTCCACACCATCCTACATTCCATTCTTCCTGGTATATACCATCCTACATTCGTTCTTCCTGGTACACACCATCCTGCATTCCGTTCTTCCTGGTACACACCATCCTGCATGTTTTTCTTCCTGCTATAAACCATCCTACAGTCCGTTCTTCCTGGTACACGCCATCCTACAGTCCGTTCTTCCTGGTACACATCATTTTGCATGTTTTTGTTCCTGGTACACACCATCTTACATTCCGTTCTTCCTGGTACACACCATCCTGCATGTTTTTCTTCCTGGTATACACCATCCTGCATGTTTTTCTTCCTGGTACACACCATCCTACATTCGTTCTTCCTGGTCCACACCATCCTACAATCCGTACTTCCTGGTACACACCATCCTGCATGTTTTTCTTCCTGGTACACACCATCCTGCATGTTTTTCTTCCTGCTATACACCATCCTACATTCCGTTCTTCCTGGTACACACCATCCTGAATGTTTTTCTTCCTGGTACACACCATCCTACATTCCGTTCTTCCTGGTACACACCATCCTGCATGTTTTTCTTCCTGGTACACACCATCCTACATTCCGTTCTTCCTAGTACACACCATCCTGCATGTTTTTCTTCCTGGTACACACCATCCTGCATTCAGTTCTTCCTGGTATACACCAGCCTACATTCCGTTCTTCCTGGAACACACCATCCTGCATGTTTTTCTTCCTGATAAACACCATCCTACATTCCGTTCTTCCTGGTACACACCATCCTACATTCCGTTCTTCCTGGTATACACCATCCTACATTCCGTTCTTCCTGGTATACACCATCCTACATTCAGTTCTTCCTGGTATACACCATCCTACATTCCGTTCTTCCTGGTACATACCCTCCTACATGTTTTTCTTCCTGGTACGCACCATCCTACATTCCGTTCTTCTTGGTACACACCATCCTGCATGCTTTTCTTCCTGGTATACACCATCCTGCATGTTTTTCTTCCTGGTACACACCATGCTACATTCCTGTCTTCCTGGTACACACCATCCTGCATGTTTTTCTTCCTGGTACACACCATCCTGCATGTTTTTCTTCCTGGTACACACCATCCTACATTCCGTTCTTCCTGGTATACACCCTCCTACATTCAGTTCTTCCTAGTATACACCATCCTACATTCCGTTCTTCCTGGTACACACCATCCTACATTCAGTTCTTCCTGGTATACACCATCCTACATTCCGTTCTTCCTGGTACACACCATCTGGCATGCTTTTCTTCCTGGTGTACACCATCCTGCATGTTTTCCTTCCTGGTACACACCATGCTACATTCCGTTCTTCCTGGTACACACCACCCTACATTCCATTCTTCCTGGTACACACCATCCTGCATGCTTTTCTTCCTGGTATACACCATCCTGCATGTTTTTCTTCCTGGTACACACCTTCCTGCATGTTTTTCTTCCTGGTACACACCATCCTGCATGTTTTTCGTCCTGGTACACACCATCCTACATTCCGTTCTTCCTGGTACACACCATCCTGCATGTTTTTCTTCCTGGTACACACCATCCTACATTCCGTTCTTGCTGGTATACACCATCCTACGTTCAGTTCTTCCTGCTATACACCATCCTACAGTCCGTTCTTCCTGGTACACACCATCCTGCATGTTTTTCTTCCTGGTACACACCATCCTATATACCGTCCTTCCTGGTACACACCATCCTGCATTTTTTCTTCTCGGTATACACCATCCTGCATGTTTTTCTTCCTGGTACACACCATCCTGCATGTTTTTTTTCCTGGTACACACCATCCTGCATTCAGTTCTTCCTGGTATACACCATCCTACATTCCGTTCTTCCTGGTACACACCATCCTACATTCCGTTCTTCCTGGTATACACCATCCTACATTCAGTTTTTCCTGGTATACACCATCCTACATTCCGTTCTTCCTGGTACACACCATCCTGCATGTTTTTCTTCCTTGTACACACCATCCTACATTCCGTTCTTCCTGGTACACACCATCCTGCATGCTTTTCTTCCTGGTATACACCATCCTGCATGTTTTTCTTCCTGGTACACACCATCCTGCATGTTTTTCTTCCTGGTACACACCATCCTACATTCCGTTCCTCCTGGTACACACCATCCTGCATGTTTTTCTTCCTGGTACACACCATCCTACATTCCGTTCTTCCTGGTATACACCATCCTACGTTCAGTTCTTCCTGGTATACACCATCCTACATTCCGTTCTTCCTGGTACACACCATCCTGCATGTTTTTCTTCCTGCTATACACCATCCTGCATGTTTTTCTTCCTGGTACACACCATCCTGCATATTTTTCTTCCTGGTATACACCATCCTTCATGTTTTTCTTCCTGGTACACACCATCCTAAATTCCATTCTTCCTGGTACACACCATCCTGCATGTTTTTCATCCTGGTACACACCATCCTACATTCGTTCTTCCTGGTCCACACCATCCTACATTCCATTCTTCCTGGTATATACCATCCTACATTCGTTCTTCCTGGTACACACCATCCTGCATTCCGTTCTTCCTGGTACACACCATCCTGCATGTTTTTCTTCCTGCTATACACCATCCTACAGTCCGTTCTTCCTGGTACACGCCATCCTACAGTCCGTTCTTCCTGGTACACATCATTTTGCATGTTTTTGTTCCTGGTACACACCATCTTACATTCCGTTCTTCCTGGTACACACCATCCTGCATGTTTTTTCTTCCTGGTATACACCATCCTGCTTGTTTTTCTTCCTGGTACACACCATCCTACATTCGTTCTTCCTGGTCCACACCATCCTACAATCCGTTCTTCCTGGTACACACCATCCTGCATGTTTTTCTTCCTGGTACACACCATCCTGCATGTTTTTCTTCCTGCTATACACCATCCTACATTCCGTTCTTCCTGGTACACACCATCCTGAATGTTTTTCTTCCTGGTACACACCATCCTACATTCCGTTCTTCCTGGTACACACCATCCTGCATGTTTTTCTTCCTGGTACACACCATCCTACATTCCGTTCTTCCTAGTACACACCATCCTGCATGTTTTTCTTCCTGGTACACACCATCCTGCATTCAGTTCTTCCTGGTATACACCATCCTACATTCCGTTCTTCCTGGAACACACCATCCTGCATGTTTTTCTTCCTGGTATACACCATCCTACATTCCGTTCTTCCTGGTACACACCATCCTACATTCCGTTCTTCCTGGTATACACCATCCTACATTCCGTTCTTCCTGGTATACACCATCCTACATTCAGTTCTTCCTGGCATACACCATCCTACATTCCGTTCTTCCTGGTACATACCATCCTACATGTTTTTCTTCCTGGTACGCACCATTCTACATTCCGTTCTTCTTGGTACACGCCATCCTGCATGCTTTTCTTCCTGGTATACACCATCCTGCATGTTTTTCTTCCTGGTACACACCATGCTACATTCCTGTCTTCCTGGTACACACCATCCTGCATGTTTTTCTTCCTGGTACACACCATCCTGCATGTTTTTCTTCCTGGTACACACCATCCTACATTCCGTTCTTCCTGGTATACACCATCCTACGTTCAGTTCTTCCTGGTATACACCATCCTACATTCCGTTCTTCCTGGTACACACCATCCTGCATGTTTTTCTTCCTGCTATACACCATCCTGCATGTTTTCCTTCCTGGTACACACCATCCTGCATGTTTTTCTTCCTGGTATACACCATCCTTCATGTTTTTCTTCCTGGTACATACCATCCTAAATTCCATTCTTCCTGGTACACACCATCCTGCATGTTTTTCATCCTGGTACACACCATCCTACATTCGTTCTTCCTGGTCCACACCATCCTACATTCCATTCTTCCTGGTAGATACCATCCTACATTCGTTCTTCCTGGTACACACCATCCTGCATTCCGTTCTTCCTGGTACACACCATCCTGCATGCTTTTCTTCCTGGTATACACCATCCTGCATGTTTTTCTTCCTGGTACACACCATGCTACATTCCTGTCTTCCTGGTACACACCATCCTGCATGTTTTTCTTCCTGGTACACACCATCCTGCATGTTTTTCTTCCTGGTACACACCATCCTACATTCCGTTCTTCCTGGTATACACCATCCTACGTTCAGTTCTTCCTGGTATACACCATCCTACATTCCGTTCTTCCTGGTACACACCATCCTGCATGTTTTTCTTCCTGCTATACACCATCCTGCATGTTTTCCTTCCTGGTACACACCATCCTGCATGTTTTTCTTCCTGGTATACACCATCCTTCATGTTTTTCTTCCTGGTACATACCATCCTAAATTCAATTCTTCCTGGTACACACCATCCTGCATGTTTTTCATCCTGGTACACACCATCCTACATTCGTTCTTCCTGGTCCACACCATCCTACATTCCATTCTTCCTGGTATATACCATCCTACATTCGTTCTTCCTGGTACACACCATCCTGCATTCCGTTCTTCCTGGTACACACCATCCTGCATGTTTTTCTTCCTGCCATACACCATCCTACAGTCCGTCCTTCCTGGTACACGCCATCCTGCATGTTTTTCTTCCTGCTATACACCATCCTACAGTCCGTTCTTCCTGGTACACATCATTTTGCATGTTTTTGTTCCTGGTACACACCATCTTACATTCCGTTCTTCCTGGTACACACCATCCTGCATGTTTTTTCTTCCTGGTATACACCATCCTGCTTGTTTTTCTTCCTGGTACACACCAATTCTACATTCGTTCTTCCTGGTCCACACCATCCTACAATCCGTTCTTCCTGGTACACACCATCCTGCATGTTTTTCTTCCTGGTACACACCATCCTGCATGTTTTTCTTCCTGCTATACACCATCCTACATTCCGTTCTTCCTGGTACACACCATCCTGAATGTTTTTCTTCCTGGTACACACCATCCTACATTCCGTTCTTCCTGGTACACACCATCCTGCATGTTTTTCTTCCTGGTACACACCATCCTACATTCCGTTCTTCCTAGTACACACCATCCTGCATGTTTTTCTTCCTGGTACACACCATCCTGCATTCAGTTCTTCCTGGTATACACCATCCTACATTCCGTTCTTCCTGGAACACACCATCCTGCATGTTTTTCTTCCTGGTATACACCATCCTACATTCCGTTCTTCCTGGTACACACCATCCTACATTCCGTTCTTCCTGGTATACACCATCCTACATTCCGTTCTTCCTGGTATACACCATCCTACATTCAGTTCTTCCTGGTATACACCATCCTACATTCCGTTCTTCCTGGTACATACCATCCTACATGTTTTTCTTCCTGGTACGCACCATCCTACATTCCGTTCTTCTTGGTACACGCCATCCTGCATGCTTTTCTTCCTGGTATACACCATCCTGCATGTTTTTCTTCCTGGTACACACCATGCTACATTCCTGTCTTCCTGGTACACACCATCCTGTATGTTTTTCTTCCTGGTACACACCATCCTGCATGTTTTTCTTCCTGGTACACACCATCCTACATTCCATTCTTCCTGGTATACACCATCCTACATTCAGTTCTTCCTAGTATACACCATCCTACATTCCGTTCTTCCTGGTACACACCATCCTACATTCAGTTCTTCCTGGTATACACCATCCTACATTCCGTTCTTCCTGGTACACACCATCTGGCATGCTTTTCTTCCTGGTGTACACCATCCTGCATGTTTTCCTTCCTGGTACACACCATGCTACATTCCGTTCTTCCTAGTACACACCACCCTACATTCCGTTCTTCCTGGTACACACCATCCTGCATGTTTTTCTTCCTTGTACACACCATCCTACATTCCATTCTTCCTGGTACACACCATCCTGCATGCTTTTCTTCCTGGTACACACCATCCTACATTCCGTTCTTCCTGGTACACACCATCCTGCATGTTTTTCTTCCTGGTACACACCATCCTACATTCCGTTCTTGCTGGTATACACCATCCTACGTTCAGTTCTTCCTGCTATACACCATCCTACAGTCCGTTCTTCCTGGTACACACCATCCTGCATGTTTTTCTTCCTTGTACACACCATCCTACATTCCGTTCTTCCTGGTACACACCATCTTGAATGTTTTTCTTCCTGGTATACACCGTCCTGCATGTTTTTCTTCCTGGTACACACCATCCTACATTCCGTCCTTCCTGGTACACACCATCCTGCATGTTTTTCTTCCTGGTATACACCATCCTGCATGTTTTTCTTCCTGGTACACACCATCCTGCATTTTTTTTTTCCTGGTACACACCATCCTGCATTCAGTTCTTCCTGGTATACACCATCCTACATTCCGTTCTTCCTGGTACACACCATCCTACATTCCGTTCTTCATGGTATACACCATCCTACATTCAGTTTTTCCTGGTATACACCATCCTACATTCCGTTCTTCCTGGTACACACCATCCAGCATGTTTTTCTTCCTTGTACACACCATCCTACATTCCGTTCTTCCTGGTACACACCATCCTGCATGCTTTTCTTCCTGGTATACACCATCCTGCATGTTTTTCTTCCTGGTACACACCATCCTGCATGTTTTTCTTCCTGGTACACACCATCCTACATTCCGTTCCTCCTGGTACACACCATCCTGCATGTTTTTCTTCCTGGTACACACCATCCTACATTCCGTTTTTCCTGGTATACACCATCCTACGTTCAGTTCTTCCTGGTATACACCATCCTACATTCCGTTCTTCCTGGTACACACCATCCTACATTCAGTTCTTCCTGGTATACACCATCCTACATTCCGTTCTTCCTGGTACACACCATCCTGCATGTTTTTCCTCCTGGTACGCAGCATCCTACATTCCGTTCTTCCTAGTACACACCATCCTGCATGCTTTTCTTCCTGGTATACACCATCCTGCATGTTTTTCTCCCTGGTACACACCATCCTGCATGTTTTTCTTCCTGGTACACACCATCCTACATTCCGTTCTTCCTGGTACACACCATCCTACATGTTTTTCTTCCTGGTACGCACCATCCTACATTCCGTTCTTCCTGGTACACACCACCCTGCATGTTTTTCTTCCTGCTATACACCATCCTGCATGTTTTTCTTCCTGGTACACACCATCCTGCATGTTTTTCTTCCTGGTATACACCATCCTTCATGTTTTTCTTCCTGGTACACACCATCCTACATTCCATTCTTCCTGGTACACACCATCCTGCATGTTTTTCATCCTGGTACACACCATCCTACATTCGTTCTTCCTGGTCCACACCATCCTACATTCCATTCTTCCTGGTATATACCATCCTACATTCGTTCTTCCTGGTACACACCATCCTGCATTCCGTTCTTCCTGGTACACACCATCCTGCATGTTTTTCTTCCTGCTATACACCATCCTACAGTCCGTTCTTCCTGATACACGACATCCTACAGTCCGTTCTTCCTGGTACACATCATTTTGCATGTTTTTGTTCCTGGTACACACCATCTTACATTCCGTTCTTCCTGGTACACACCATCCTGCATGTTTTTCTTCCTGGTATACACCATCCTGCATGTTTTTCTTCCTGGTACACACCATCCTACATTCGTTCTTCCTGGTCCACACCATCCTACAATCCGTTCTTCCTGGTACACACCATCCTGCATGTTTTTCTTCCTGGTACACACCATCCTGCATGTTTTTCTTCCTGCTATACACCATCCTACATTCCGTTCTTCCTGGTACACACCATCCTGAATGTTTTTCTTCCTGGTACACACCATCCTACATTCCGTTCTTCCTGGTACACACCATCCTGCATGTTTTTCTTCCTGGTACAAACCATCCTAAATTCAATTCTTCCTGGTACACACCATCCTGCATGTTTTTCATCCTGGTACACACCATCCTACATTCGTTCTTCCTGGTCCACACCATCCTACATTCCATTCTTCCTGGTATATACCATCCTACATTCGTTCTTCCTGGTACACACCATCCTGCATTCCGTTCTTCCTGGTACACACCATCCTGCATGTTTTTCTTCCTGCTATACACCATCCTACAGTCCGTCCTTCCTGGTACACGCCATCCTGCATGTTTTTCTTCCTGCTATACACCATCCTACAGTCCGTTCTTCCTGGTACACATCATTTTGCATGTTTTTGTTCCTGGTACACACCATCTTACATTCCGTTCTTCCTGGTACACACCATCCTGCATGTTTTTTCTTCCTGGTATACACCATCCTGCTTGTTTTTCTTCCTGGTACACACCAATTCTACATTCGTTCTTCCTGGTCCACACCATCCTACAATCCGTTCTTCCTGGTACACACCATCCTGCATGTTTTTCTTCCTGGTACACACCATCCTGCATGTTTTTCTTCCTGCTATACACCATCCTACATTCCGTTCTTCCTGGTACACACCATCCTGAATGTTTTTCTTCCTGGTACACACCATCCTACATTCCGTTCTTCCTGGTACACACCATCCTGCATGTTTTTCTTCCTGGTACACACCATCCTACATTCCGTTCTTCCTAGTACACACCATCCTGCATGTTTTTCTTCCTGGTACACACCATCCTGCATTCAGTTCTTCCTGGTATACACCATCCTACATTCCGTTCTTCCTGGAACACACCATCCTGCATGTTTTTCTTCCTGGTATACACCATCCTACATTCCGTTCTTCCTGGTACACACCATCCTACATTCCGTTCTTCCTGGTATACACCATCCTACATTCCGTTCTTCCTGGTATACACCATCCTACATTCAGTTCTTCCTGGTATACACCATCCTACATTCCGTTCTTCCTGGTACATACCATCCTACATGTTTTTCTTCATGGTACGCACCATCCTACATTCCGTTCTTCTTGGTACACGCCATCCTGCATGCTTTTCTTCCTGGTATACACCATCCTGCATGTTTTTCTTCCTGGTACACACCATGCTACATTCCTGTCTTCCTGGTACACACCATCCTGTATGTTTTTCTTCCTGGTACACACCATCCTGCATGTTTTTCTTCCTGGTACACACCATCCTACATTCCGTTCTTCCTGGTATACACCATCCTACATTCAGTTCTTCCTAGTATACACCATCCTACATTCCGTTCTTCCTGGTACACACCATCCTACATTCAGTTCTTCCTGGTATACACCATCCTACATTCCGTTCTTCCTGGTACACACCATCTGGCATGCTTTTCTTCCTGGTGTACACCATCCTGCATGTTTTCCTTCCTGGTACACACCATGCTACATTCCGTTCTTCCTAGTACACACCACCCTACATTCCGTTCTTCCTGGTACACACCATCCTGCATGTTTTTCTTCCTTGTACACACCATCCTACATTCCATTCTTCCTGGTACACACCATCCTGCATGCTTTTCTTCCTGGTACACACCATCCTACATTCCGTTCTTCCTGGTACACACCATCCTGCATGTTTTTCTTCCTGGTACACACCATCCTACATTCCGTTCTTGCTGGTATACACCATCCTACGTTCAGTTCTTCCTGCTATACACCATCCTACAGTCCGTTCTTCCTGGTACACACCATCCTGCATGTTTTTCTTCCTTGTACACACCATCCTACATTCCGTTCTTCCTGGTACACACCATCTTGAATGTTTTTCTTCCTGGTATACACCGTCCTGCATGTTTTTCTTCCTGGTACACACCATCCTACATTCCGTCCTTCCTGGTACACACCATCCTGCATGTTTTTCTTCCTGGTATACACCATCCTGCATGTTTTTCTTCCTGGTACACACCATCCTGCATTTTTTTTTCCTGGTACACACCATCCTGCATTCAGTTCTTCCTGGTATACACCATCCTACATTCCGTTCTTCCTGGTACACACCATCCTACATTCCGTTCTTCCTGGTATACACCATCCTACATTCAGTTTTTCCTGGTATACACCATCCTACATTCCGTTCTTCCTGGTACACACCATCCAGCATGTTTTTCTTCCTTGTACACACCATCCTACATTCCGTTCTTCCTGGTACACACCATCCTGCATGCTTTTCTTCCTGGTATACACCATCCTGCATGTTTTTCTTCCTGGTACACACCATCCTGCATGTTTTTCTTCCTGGTACACACCATCCTACATTCCGTTCCTCCTGGTACACACCATCCTGCATGTTTTTCTTCCTGGTACACACCATCCTACATTCCGTTCTTCCTGGTATACACCATCCTACGTTCAGTTCTTCCTGGTATACACCATCCTACATTCCGTTCTTCCTGGTACACACCATCCTACATTCAGTTCTTCCTGGTATACACCATCCTACATTCCGTTCTTCCTGGTACACACCATCCTGCATGTTTTTCCTCCTGGTACGCAGCATCCTACATTCCGTTCTTCCTAGTACACACCATCCTGCATGCTTTTCTTCCTGGTATACACCATCCTGCATGTTTTTCTCCCTGGTACACACCATCCTGCATGTTTTTCTTCCTGGTACACACCATCCTACATTCCGTTCTTCCTGGTACACACCATCCTACATGTTTTTCTTCCTGGTACGCACCATCCTACATTCCGTTCTTCCTGGTACACACCATCCTGCATGTTTTTCTTCCTGCTATACACCATCCTGCATGTTTTTCTTCCTGGTACACACCATCCTGCATGTTTTTCTTCCTGGTATACACCATCCTTCATGTTTTTCTTCCTGGTACACACCATCCTACATTCCATTCTTCCTGGTACACACCATCCTGCATGTTTTTCATCCTGGTACACACCATCCTACATTCGTTCTTCCTGGTCCACACCATCCTACATTCCATTCTTCCTGGTATATACCATCCTACATTCGTTCTTCCTGGTACACACCATCCTGCATTCCGTTCTTCCTGGTACACACCATCCTGCATGTTTTTCTTCCTGCTATACACCATCCTACAGTCCGTTCTTCCTGATACACGACATCCTACAGTCCGTTCTTCCTGGTACACATCATTTTGCATGTTTTTGTTCCTGGTACACACCATCTTACATTCCGTTCTTCCTGGTACACACCATCCTGCATGTTTTTCTTCCTGGTATACACCATCCTGCATGTTTTTCTTCCTGGTACACACCATCCTACATTCGTTCTTCCTGGTCCACACCATCCTACAATCCGTTCTTCCTGGTACACACCATCCTGCATGTTTTTCTTCCTGGTACACACCATCCTGCATGTTTTTCTTCCTGCTATACACCATCCTACATTCCGTTCTTCCTGGTACACACCATCCTGAATGTTTTTCTTCCTGGTACACACCATCCTACATTCCGTTCTTCCTGGTACACACCATCCTGCATGTTTTTCTTCCTGGTACACACCATCCTACATTCCGTTCTTCCTAGTACACACCATCCTGCATGTTTTTCTTCCTGGTACACACCATCCTGCATTCAGTTCTTCCTGGTATACACCATCCTACATTCCATTCTTCCTGGTATATACCATCCTACATTCGTTCTTCCTGGTACACACCATCCTGCATTCCGTTCTTCCTGGTACACACCATCCTGCATGTTTTTCTTCCTGCTATACACCATCCTACAGTCCGTCCTTCCTGGTACACGCCATCCTGCATGTTTTTCTTCCTGCTATACACCATCCTACAGTCCGTTCTTCCTGGTACACATCATTTTGCATGATTTTGTTCCTGGTACACACCATCTTACATTCCGTTCTTCCTGGTACACACCATCCTGCATGTTTTTTCTTCCTGGTATACACCATCCTGCTTGTTTTTCTTCCTGGTACACACCAATTCTACATTCGTTCTTCCTGGTCCACACCATCCTACAATCCGTTCTTCCTGGTACACACCATCCTGCATGTTTTTCTTCCTGGTACACACCATCCTGCATGTTTTTCTTCCTGCTATACACCATCCTACATTCCGTTCTTCCTGGTACACACCATCCTGAATGTTTTTCTTCCTGGTACACACCATCCTACATTCCGTTCTTCCTGGTACACACCATCCTGCATGTTTTTCTTCCTGGTACACACCATCCTACATTCCGTTCTTCCTAGTACACACCATCCTGCATGTTTTTCTTCCTGGTACACACCATCCTGCATTCAGTTCTTCCTGGTATACACCATCCTACATTCCGTTCTTCCTGGAACACACCATCCTGCATGTTTTTCTTCCTGGTATACACCATCCTACATTCCGTTCTACCTGGTACACACCATCCTACATTCCGTTCTTCCTGGTATACACCATCCTACATTCCGTTCTTCCTGGTATACACCATCCTACATTCAGTTCTTCCTGGTATACACCATCCTACATTCCGTTCTTCCTGGTACATACCATCCTACATGTTTTTCTTCCTGGTACGCACCATCCTACATTCCGTTCTTCTGGGTACACGCCATCCTGCATGCTTTTCTTCCTGGTATACACCATCCTGCATGTTTTTCTTCCTGGTACACACCATGCTACATTCCTGTCTTCCTGGTACACACCATCCTGTATGTTTTTCTTCCTGGTACACACCATCCTGCATGTTTTTCTTCCTGGTACACACCATCCTACATTCCGTTCTTCCTGGTATACACCATCCTACATTCAGTTCTTCCTAGTATACACCATCCTACATTCCGTTCTTCCTGGTACACACCATCCTACATTCAGTTCTTCCTGGTATACACCATCCTACATTCCGTTCTTCCTGGTACACACCATCTGGCATGCTTTTCTTCCTGGTGTACACCATCCTGCATGTTTTCCTTCCTGGTACAAACCATGCTACATTCCGTTCTTCCTAGTACACACCACCCTACATTCCGTTCTTCCTGGTACACACCATCCTGCATGTTTTTCTTCCTTGTACACACCATCCTACATTCCATTCTTCCTGGTACACACCATCCTGCATGCTTTTCTTCCTGGTACACACCATCCTACATTCCGTTCTTCCTGGTACACACCATCCTGCATGTTTTTCTTCCTGGTACACATCATCCTACATTCCGTTCTTGCTGGTATACACCATCCTACGTTCAGTTCTTCCTGCTATACACCATCCTACAGTCCGTTCTTCCTGGTACACACCATCCTGCATGTTTTTCTTCCTTGTACACACCATCCTACATTCCGTTCTTCCTGGTACACACCATCTTGAATGTTTTTCTTCCTGGTATACACCGTCCTGCATGTTTTTCTTCCTGGTACACACCATCCTACATTCCGTCCTTCCTGGTACACACCATCCTGCATGTTTTTCTTCCTGGTATACACCATCCTGCATTTTTTTTTTCCTGGTAAACACCATCCTGCATTCAGTTCTTCCTGGTATACACCATCCTACATTCCGTTCTTCCTGGTACACACCATCCTACATTCCGTTCTTCCTGGTATACACCATCCTATATTCAGTTTTTCCTGGTATACACCATCCTACATTCCGTTCTTCCTGGTACACACCATCCAGCATGTTTTTCTTCCTTGTACACACCATCCTACATTCCGTTCTTCCTGGTACACACCATCCTGCATGCTTTTCTTCCTGGTATACACCATCCTGCATGTTTTTCTTCCTGGTACACACCATCCTGCATGTTTTTCTTCCTGGTACACACCATCCTACATTCCGTTCCTCCTGGTACACACCATCCTGCATGTTTTTCTTCCTGGTACACACCATCCTACATTCCGTTCTTCCTGGTATACACCATCCTACGTTCAGTTCTTCCTGGTATACACCATCCTACATTCCGTTCTTCCTGGTACACACCATCCTACATTCAGTTCTTCCTGGTATACACCATCCTACATTCCGTTCTTCCTGGTACACACCATCCTGCATGTTTTTCCTCCTGGTACGCAGCATCCTACATTCCGTTCTTCCTAGTACACACCATCCTGCATGCTTTTCTTCCTGGTATACACCATCCTGCATGTTTTTCTCCCTGGTACACACCATCCTGCATGTTTTTCTTCCTGGTACACACCATCCTACATTCCGTTCTTCCTGGTACACACCATCCTACATGTTTTTCTTCCTGGTACGCACCATCCTACATTCCGTTCTTCCTGGTACACACCATCCTGCATGTTTTTCTTCCTGCTATACACCATCCTGCATGTTTTTCTTCCTGGTACACACCATCCTGCATGTTTTTCTTCCTGGTATACACCATCCTTCATGTTTTTCTTCCTGGTACACACCATCCTACATTCCATTCTTCCTGGTACACACCATCCTGCATGTTTTTCATCCTGGTACACACCATCCTACATTCGTTCTTCCTGGTCCACACCATCCTACATTCCATTCTTCCTGGTATATACCATCCTACATTCGTTCTTCCTGGTACACACCATCCTGCATTCCGTTCTTCCTGGTACACACCATCCTGCATGTTTTTCTTCCTGCTATACACCATCCTACAGTCCGTTCTTCCTGATACACGACATCCTACAGTCCGTTCTTCCTGGTACACATCATTTTGCATGTTTTTGTTCCTGGTACACACCATCTTACATTCCGTTCTTCCTGGTACACACCATCCTGCATGTTTTTCTTCCTGGTATACACCATCCTGCATGTTTTTCTTCCTGGTACACACCATCCTACATTCGTTCTTCCTGGTCCACACCATCCTACAATCCGTTCTTCCTGGTACACACCATCCTGCATGTTTTTCTTCCTGGTACACACCATCCTGCATGTTTTTCTTCCTGCTATACACCATCCTACATTCCGTTCTTCCTGGTACACACCATCCTGAATGTTTTTCTTCCTGGTACACACCATCCTACATTCCGTTCTTCCTGGTACACACCATCCTGCATGTTTTTCTTCCTGGTACACACCATCCTACATTCCGTTCTTCCTAGTACACACCATCCTGCATGTTTTTCTTCCTGGTACACACCATCCTGCATTCAGTTCTTCCTGGTATACACCATCCTACATTCCATTCTTCCTGGTATATACCATCCTACATTCGTTCTTCCTGGTACACACCATCCTGCATTCCGTTCTTCCTGGTACACACCATCCTGCATGTTTTTCTTCCTGCTATACACCATCCTACAGTCCGTCCTTCCTGGTACACGCCATCCTGCATGTTTTTCTTCCTGCTATACACCATCCTACAGTCCGTTCTTCCTGGTACACATCATTTTGCATGTTTTTGTTCCTGGTACACACCATCTTACATTCCGTTCTTCCTGGTACACACCATCCTGCATGTTTTTTCTTCCTGGTATACACCATCCTGCTTGTTTTTCTTCCTGGTACACACCAATTCTACATTCGTTCTTCCTGGTCCACACCATCCTACAATCCGTTCTTCCTGGTACACACCATCCTGCATGTTTTTCTTCCTGGTACACACCATCCTGCATGTTTTTCTTCCTGCTATACACCATCCTACATTCCGTTCTTCCTGGTACACACCATCCTGAATGTTTTTCTTCCTGGTACACACCATCCTACATTCCGTTCTTCCTGGTACACACCATCCTGCATGTTTTTCTTCCTGGTACACACCATCCTACATTCCGTTCTTCCTAGTACACACCATCCTGCATGTTTTTCTTCCTGGTACACACCATCCTGCATTCAGTTCTTCCTGGTATACACCATCCTACATTCCGTTCTTCCTGGAACACACCATCCTGCATGTTTTTCTTCCTGGTATACACCATCCTACATTCCGTTCTTCCTGGTACACACCATCCTACATTCCGTTCTTCCTGGTATACACCATCCTACATTCCGTTCTTCCTGGTATACACCATCCTACATTCAGTTCTTCCTGGTATACACCATCCTGCATGTTTTTCTTCCTGGTACACACCATGCTACATTCCTGTCTTCCTGGTACATACCATCCTACATGCTTTTCTTCCTGGTATACACCATCCTGCATGTTTTTCTTCCTGGTACACACCATGCTACATTCCTGTCTTCCTGGTACACACCATCCTGTATGTTTTTCTTCCTGGTACACACCATCCTGCATGTTTTTCTTCCTGGTACACACCATCCTACATTCCGTTCTTCCTGGTATACACCATCCTACATTCAGTTCTTCCTAGTATACACCATCCTGCATGTTTTTCTTCCTGGTGTACACCATCCTGCATGTTTTCCTTCCTGGTACACACCATGCTACATTCCGTTCTTCCTAGTACACACCACCCTACATTCCGTTCTTCCTGGTACACACCATCCTGCATGTTTTTCTTCCTTGTACACACCATCCTACATTCCATTCTTCCTGGTACACACCATCCTGCATGCTTTTCTTCCTGGTACAGACCATCCTACATTCCGTTCTTCCTGGTACACACCATCCTGCATGTTTTTCTTCCTGGTACACACCATCCTACATTCCGTTCTTGCTGGTATACACCATCCTACGTTCAGTTCTTCCTGCTATACACCATCCTACAGTCCGTTCTTCCTGGTACACACCATCCTGCATGTTTTTCTTCCTTGTACACACCATCCTACATTCCGTTCTTCCTGGTACACACCATCTTGAATGTTTTTCTTCCTGGTATACACCGTCCTGCATGTTTTTCTTCCTGGTACACACCATCCTACATTCCGTCCTTCCTGGTACACACCATCCTGCATTTTTTTTTTCCTGGTACACACCATCCTGCATTCAGTTCTTCCTGGTATACACCATCCTACATTCCGTTCTTCCTGGTACACACCATCCTGCATTCAGTTCTTCCTGGTACACACCATCCTACATTCCATTCTTCCTGGTACACACCATCCTGCATGTTTTTCATCCTGGTACACACCATCCTACATTCGTTCTTCCTGGTCCACACCATCCTACATTCCATTCTTCCTGGTATATACCATCCTACATTCGTTCTTCCTGGTACACACCATCCTGCATTCCGTTCTTCCTGGTACACACCATCCTGCATGTTTTTCTTCCTGCTATACACCATCCTACAGTCCGTTCTTCCTGATACACGACATCCTACAGTCCGTTCTTCCTGGTACACATCATTTTGCATGTTTTTGTTCCTGGTACACACCATCTTACATTCCGTTCTTCCTGGTACACACCATCCTGCATGTTTTTCTTCCTGGTATACACCATCCTGCATGTTTTTCTTCCTGGTACACACCATCCTACATTCGTTCTTCCTGGTCCACACCATCCTACAATCCGTTCTTCCTGGTACACACCATCCTGCATGTTTTTCTTCCTGGTACACACCATCCTGCATGTTTTTCTTCCTGCTATACACCATCCTACATTCCGTTCTTCCTGGTACACACCATCCTGAATGTTTTTCTTCCTGGTCCACACCATCCTACAATCCGTTCTTCCTGGTACACACCATCCTGCATGTTTTTCTTCCTGGTACACACCATCCTGCATGTTTTTCTTCCTGCTATACACCATCCTACATTCCGTTCTTCCTGGTACACACCATCCTGAATGTTTTTCTTCCTGGTACACACCATCCTACATTCCGTTCTTCCTGGTACACACCATCCTGCATGTTTTTCTTCCTGGTACACACCATCCTACATTCCGTTCTTCCTAGTACACACCATCCTGCATGTTTTTCTTCCTGGTACACACCATCCTGCATTCAGTTCTTCCTGGTATACACCATCCTACATTCCGTTCTTCCTGGAACACACCATCCTGCATGTTTTTCTTCCTGGTGTACACCATCCTGCATGTTTTCCTTCCTGGTACACACCATGCTACATTCCGTTCTTCCTAGTACACACCACCCTACATTCCGTTCTTCCTGGTACACACCATCCTGCATGTTTTTCTTCCTTGTACACACCATCCTACATTCCATTCTTCCTGGTACACACCATCCTGCATGCTTTTCTTCCTGGTACACACCATCCTACATTCCGTTCTTCCTGGTACACACCATCCTGCATGTTTTTCTTCCTGGTACACACCATCCTACATTCCGTTCTTGCTGGTATACACCATCCTACGTTCAGTTCTTCCTGCTATACACCATCCTACAGTCCGTTCTTCCTGGTACACACCATCCTGCATGTTTTTCTTCCTTGTACACACCATCCTACATTCCGTTCTTCCTGGTACACACCATCTTGAATGTTTTTCTTCCTGGTATACACCGTCCTGCATGTTTTTCTTCCTGGTACACACCATCCTACATTCCGTCCTTCCTGGTACACACCATCCTGCATTTTTTTTTTCCTGGTACACACCATCCTACATTCCATTCTTCCTGGTACACACCATCCTGCATGTTTTTCATCCTGGTACACACCATCCTACATTCGTTCTTCCTGGTCCACACCATCCTACATTCCATTCTTCCTGGTATATACCATCCTACATTCGTTCTTCCTGGTACACACCATCCTGCATTCCGTTCTTCCTGGTACACACCATCCTGCATGTTTTTCTTC
This sequence comes from Lampris incognitus, assembly GCF_029633865.1. Taxonomy (NCBI): domain Eukaryota; kingdom Metazoa; phylum Chordata; class Actinopteri; order Lampriformes; family Lampridae; genus Lampris; species Lampris incognitus. The sequence continues at coordinate 151,986,322 of NC_079212.1, read as the reverse complement.
CTGCTATACACCATCCTACAGTCCGTTCTTCCTGATACACGACATCCTACAGTCCGTTCTTCCTGGTACACATCATTTTGCATGTTTTTGTTCCTGGTACACACCATCTTACATTCCGTTCTTCCTGGTACACACCATCCTGCATGTTTTTCTTCCTGGTATACACCATCCTGCATGTTTTTCTTCCTGGTACACACCATCCTACATTCGTTCTTCCTGGTCCACACCATCCTACAATCCGTTCTTCCTGGTACACACCATCCTGCATGTTTTTCTTCCTGGTACACACCATCCTGCATGTTTTTCTTCCTGCTATACACCATCCTACATTCCGTTCTTCCTGGTACACACCATCCTGAATGTTTTTCTTCCTGGTACACACCATCCTACATTCCGTTCTTCCTGGTACACACCATCCTGCATGTTTTTCTTCCTGGTACACACCATCCTACATTCCGTTCTTCCTAGTACACACCATCCTGCATGTTTTTCTTCCTGGTACACACCTTCCTGCATTCAGTTCTTCCTGGTATACACCATCCTACATTCCATTCTTCCTGGTATATACCATCCTACATTCGTTCTTCCTGGTACACACCATCCTGCATTCCGTTCTTCCTGGTACACACCATCCTGCATGTTTTTCTTCCTGCTATACACCATCCTACAGTCCGTCCTTCCTGGTACACGCCATCCTGCATGTTTTTCTTCCTGCTATACACCATCCTACAGTCCGTTCTTCCTGGTACACATCATTTTGCATGTTTTTGTTCCTGGTACACACCATCTTACATTCCGTTCTTCCTGGTACACACCATCCTGCATGTTTTTTCTTCCTGGTATACACCATCCTGCTTGTTTTTCTTCCTGGTACACACCAATTCTACATTCGTTCTTCCTGGTCCACACCATCCTACAATCCGTTCTTCCTGGTACACACCATCCTGCATGTTTTTCTTCCTGGTACACACCATCCTGCATGTTTTTCTTCCTGCTATACACCATCCTACATTCCGTTCTTCCTGGTACACACCATCCTGAATGTTTTTCTTACTGGTACACACCATCCTACATTCCGTTCTTCCTGGTACACACCATCCTGCATGTTTTTCTTCCTGGTACACACCATCCTACATTCCGTTCTTCCTAGTACACACCATCCTGCATGTTTTTCTTCCTGGTACACACCATCCTGCATGTTTTTCTTCCTGGTATACACCATCCTACATTCCGTTCTTCCTGGAACACACCATCCTGCATGTTTTTCTTCCTGGTATACACCATCCTACATTCCGTTCTTCCTGGTACACACCATCCTACATTCCGTTCTTCCTGGTATACACCATCCTACATTCCGTTCTTCCTGGTATACACCATCCTACATTCAGTTCTTCCTGGTATACACCATCCTGCATGTTTTTCTTCCTGGTACACACCATGCTACATTCCTGTCTTCCTGGTACATACCATCCTACATGCTTTTCTTCCTGGTATACACCATCCTGCATGTTTTTCTTCCTGGTACACACCATGCTACATTCCTGTCTTCCTGGTACACACCATCCTGTATGTTTTTCTTCCTGGTACACACCATCCTGCATGTTTTTCTTCCTGGTACACACCATCCTACATTCCGTTCTTCCTGGTATACACCATCCTACATTCAGTTCTTCCTAGTATACACCATCCTACATTCCGTTCTTCCTGGTACACACCATCCTACATTCAGTTCTTCCTGGTATACACCATCCTACATTCCGTTCTTCCTTATTACACACCATCCTACATGTTTTTCTTCCTGGTACGCACCATCCTACATTCCGTTCTTCCTGGTACACACCATCCTGCATGTTTTTCTTCCTGCTATACACCATCCTGCATGTTTTTCTTCCTGGTACACACCATCCTGCATGTTTTTCTTCCTGGTATACACCATCCTTCATGTTTTTCTTCCTGGTACACACCATCCTACATTCCATTCTTCCTGGTACACACCATCCTGCATGTTTTTCATCCTGGTACACAACATCCTACATTCGTTCTTCCTGGTCCACACCATCCTACATTCCATTCTTCCTGGTATATACCATCCTACATTCGTTCTTCCTGGTACACACCATCCTGCATTCCGTTCTTCCTGGTACACACCATCCTGCATGTTTTTCTTCCTGCTATACACCATCCTACAGTCCGTTCTTCCTGATACACGACATCCTACAGTCCGTTCTTCCTGGTACACATCATTTTGCATGTTTTTGTTCCTGGTACACACCATCTTACATTCCGTTCTTCCTGGTACACACCATCCTGCATGTTTTTCTTCCTGGTATACACCATCCTGCATGTTTTTCTTCCTGGTACACACCATCCTACATTCGTTCTTCCTGGTCCACACCATCCTACAATCCGTTCTTCCTGGTACACACCATCCTGCATGTTTTTCTTCCTGGTACACACCATCCTGCATGTTTTTCTTCCTGCTATACACCATCCTACATTCCGTTCTTCCTGGTACACACCATCCTGAATGTTTTTTTTCCTGGTACACACCATCCTACATTCCGTTCTTCCTGGTACACACCATCCTGCATGTTTTTCTTCCTGGTACACACCATCCTACATTCCGTTCTTCCTAGTACACACCATCCTGCATGTTTTTCTTCCTGGTACACACCATCCTGCATTCAGTTCTTCCTGGTATACACCATCCTACATTCCGTTCTTCCTGGAACACACCATCCTGCATGTTTTTCTTCCTGGTATACACCATCCTACATTCCGTTCTTCCTGGTACACACCATCCTACATTCCGTTCTTCCTGGTATACACCATCCTACATTCCGTTCTTCCTGGTATACACCATCCTACATTCAGTTCTTCCTGGTATACACCATCCTACATTCCGTTCTTCCTGGTACATACCATCCTACATGTTTTTCTTCCTGGTACGCACCATCCTACATTCCGTTCTTCTTGGTACACACCATCCTGCATGCTTTTCTTCCTGGTATACACCATCCTGCATGTTTTTCTTCCTGGTACACACCATGCTACATTCCTGTCTTCGTGGTACACACCATCCTGCATGTTTTTCTTCCTGGTACACACCATCCTGCATGTTTTTCTTCCTGGTACACACCATCCTACATTCCGTTCTTTCTGGTATACACCATCCTACATTCAGTTCTTCCTAGTATACACCATCCTACATTCCGTTCTTCCTGGTACACACCATCCTACATACAGTTCTTCCTGGTATACACCATCCTACATTCCGTTCTTCCTGGTACACACCATCTGGCATGCTTTTCTTCCTGGTGTACACCATCCTGCATGTTTTCCTTCCTGGTACACACCATGCTACATTCCGTTCTTCCTGGTAAACACCACCCTACATTCCGTTCTTCCTGGTACACACCATCCTGCATGTTTTTCTTCCTTGTACACACCATCCTACATTCCATTCTTCCTGGTACACACCATCCTGCATGCTTTTCTTCCTGGTATACACCATCCTGCATGTTTTTCTTCCTGGTACACACCATCCTGCATGTTTCTCTTCCTGGTACACACCATCCTACATTCCGTTCTTCCTGGTACACACCATCCTGCATGTTTTTCTTCCTGGTACACACCACCCTACATTCCGTTCTTGCTGGTATACACCATCCTACGTTCAGTTCTTCCTGGTATACACCATTCTACATTCCGTTCTTCCTGGTACACACCATCCTGCATGTTTTTCTTCCTTGTACACACCATCCTACATTCCGTTCTTCCTGGTACACACCATCCTGAATGTTTTTCTTCCTGGTATACACCATCCTGCATGTTTTTCTTCCTGGTACACACCATCCTACATTCCGTCCTTCCTGGTACACACCATCCTGCATGTTTTTCTTCCTGGTATAAACCATCCTGCATGTTTTTCTTCCTGGTACACACCATCCTGCATGTTTTTTTTCCTGGTACACAACATCCTACATTCCGTTCTTCCTGGTACACACCATCCTACATTCTGTTCTTCCTGGTATACACCATCCTACATTCAGTTTTTCCTGGTATACACCATCCTACATTCCGTTCTTCCTGGTACACACCATCCTGCATGTTTTTCTTCCTTGTACACACCATCCTACATTCCGTTCTTCCTGGTACAAACCATCCTGCATGCTTTTCTTCCTGGTATACACCATCATGCATGTTTTTCTTCCTGGTACACACCATCCTGCATGTTTTTCTTCCTGGTACACACCATCCTACATTCCGTTCCTCCTGGTAAACACCATCCTGCATGTTTTTCTTCCTGGTACACACCATCCTACATTCCGTTCTTGCTGGTATACACCATCCTACGTTCAGTTCTTCCTGGTATACACCATTCTACATTCCGTTCTTCCTGGTACACACCATCCTGCATGTTTTTCTTCCTTGTACACACCATCCTACATTCCGTTCTTCCTGGTACACACCATCCTGCATGTTTTTCTTCCTGGTACGCAGCATCCTACATTCCGTTCTTCCTGGTACACACCATCCTGCATGCTTTTTTTCCTGGTATACACCATCCTGCATGTTTTTCTTCCTGGTACACACCATCCTGCATGTTTTTCTTCCTGGTACACACCATCCTACATTCGTTCTTCCTGGTACACACCATCCTACATGTTTTTCTTCCTGGTACGCACCATCCTACATTCCGTTCTTCCTGGTACACACCATCCTGCATGTTTTTCTTCCTGCTATACACCATCCTGCATGTTTTTCTTCCTGGTACACACCATCCTGCATGTTTTTCTTCCTGGTATACACCATCCTTCATGTTTTTCTTCCTGGTACACACCATCCTACATTCCATTCTTCCTGGTACACACCATCCTGCATGTTTTTCTTCCTGGTACACACCATCCTACATTCGTTCTTCCTGGTCCACACCATCCTACATTCCATTATTCCTGGTATATACCATCCTACATTCGTTCTTCCTGGTACACACCATCCTGCATTCCGTTCTTCCTGGTACACACCATCCTGCATGTTTTTCTTCCTGCTATACACCATCCTACAATCCGTTGTTCCTGGTACACGCCATCCTGCATGTTTTTCTTCCTGGTATACACCATCCTGCATGTTTTTCTTCCTGGTACACACCATCCTACATTCGTTCTTCCTGGTCCACACCATCCTACATTCCGTTCTTCCTGGTACACACCATCCTGCATGTTTTTCTTCCTGGTACACACCATCCTGCATGTTTTTCTTCCTGCTATACACCATCCTACATTCCGTTCTTCCTGGTACACACCATCCTGAATGTTTTTCTTCCTGGTATACACCATCCTGCATGTTTTTCTTCCTGGTACACACCATCCTACATTCGTTCTTCCTGGTCCACACCATCCTACATTCCGTTCTTCCTGGTACACACCATCCTGCATGTTTTTCTTCCTGGTACACACCATCCTCCATTCATTTCTTCTTGGTGTACACCATCCTACGTTCCGTTCTTCCTGGAACACACCATCCTGCATGTTTTTCTTCCTGGTATACACCATCCTACATTCCGTTCTTCCTGGTACACACCATCCTACATTCCGTTCTTCCTGGTATACACCATCCTACATTCCGTTCTTCCTGGTATACACCATCATACATTCAGTTCTTCCTGGTATACACCATCCTACATTCCGTTCTTCCTGGTACATACCATCCTACATGTTTTTCTTCCTGGTACGCACCATCCTACATTCCGTTCTTGTTGGTACACACCATCCTGCATGCTTTTCTTCCTGGTATACACCATCCTGCATGTTTTTCTCCCTGGTACACACCATGCTACATTCCTGTCTTCCTGGTACACACCATCCTGCATGTTTTTCTTCCTGGTACACACCATCCTGCATGTTTTTCTTCCTGGTACACACCATCCTACATTCCGTTCTTCCTGGTATACACCATCCTACATTCAGTTCTTCCTGGTATACACCATCCTACATTCCGTATTCCTGGTACACACCATCCTACATTCAGTTCTTCCTGGTATACACCATCCTACATTCCGTTCTTCCTGGTACACACCATCCTGCATGTTTTTCTTCCTGGTACACACCATCCTGCATGTTTTTCTTCCTGGTATACACCATCCTTCATGTTTTTCTTCCTGGTACACACCATCCTACATTCCATTCTTCCTGGTACACACCATCCTGCATGTTTTTCTTCCTGGTACACACCATCCTACATTCGTTCTTCCTGGTCCACACCATCCTACATTCCATTATTCCTGGTATATACCATCCTACATTCGTTCTTCCTGGTACACACCATCCTGCATTCCGTTCTTCCTGGTACACACCATCCTGCATGTTTTTCTTCCTGCTATACACCATCCTACAATCCGTTGTTCCTGGTACACGCCATCCTGCATGTTTTTCTTCCTGGTATACACCATCCTGCATGTTTTTCTTCCTGGTACACACCATCCTACATTCGTTCTTCCTGGTCCACACCATCCTACATTCCGTTCTTTCTGGTACACACCATCCTGCATGTTTTTCTTCCTGGTACACACCATCCTGCATGTTTTTCTTCCTGCTATACACCATCCTACATTCCGTTCTTCCTGGTACATACCATCCTACATGCTTTTCTTCCTGGTACACACTATCCTGCATGTTTTTCTTCCTGGTACACACCATTCTACATTCCGTTCTTCCTGGTATACACCATCCTACATTCAGTTCTTCCTGGTATACACCATCCTACATTCCGTTCTTCCTGGTACACACCATCCTACATTCAGTTCTTCCTGGTATACACCATCCTACATTCCGTTCTTCCTGGTACACACCATCTGGCATGCTTTTCTTCCTGGTGTACACCATCATGCATGTTTTCCTTCCTGGTACACACCATGCTACATTCCGTTCTTCCTGGTACACACCATCCTACATTCCGTTCTTCCTGGTACACACCATCCTGCATGTTTTTCTTCCTTGTACACACCATCCTACATTCCATTCTTCCTGGTACACACCATCCTGCATGCTTTTCTTCCTGGTATACACCATCCTGCATGTTTTTCTTCCTGGTACACACCATCCTGCATGTTTTTCTTCCTGGTACACACCATCCTACATTCCGTTCTTCCTGGTACAAACCATCCTGCATGTTTTTCTTCCTGGTACACACCATCCTACATTCCGTTCTTGCTGGTATACACCATCCTACGTTCAGTTCTTCCTGGTTTACACCATTCTACATTCCGTTCTTCCTGGTACACACCATCCTGCATGTTTTTCTTCCTTGTACACACCATCCTACATTCCTTTCTTCCTGGTACACACCATCCTGAATGTTTTTCTTCCTGGTATACACCATCCTGCATGTTTTTCTTCCTGGTACACGCCATCCTACATTCCGTCCTTCCTGGTACACACAATCCTGCATGTTTTTCTTCCTGGTATACACCATCCTGCATGTTTTTCTTCCTGGTACACACCATCCTGCATGTTTTTTTTCCTGGTATACACCATCCTGCATGTTTTTCTTCCTGGTACACACCATCCTACATTCCGTTCTTCCTGGTACACACCATCCTACATTCCGTTCTTCCTGGTATACACTATCCTACGTTCAGTTTTTCCTGGTATACACCATCCTACATTCCGTTCTTCCTGGTACTCACCATCCTGCATGCTTTTCTTCCTGGTATACACCATCATGCATGTTTTTCTTCCTGGTACACACCATCCTGCATGTTTTTCTTCCTGGTACACGCCATCCTGCATTCCGTTCCTCCTGGTACACACCATCATGCATGTTTTTCTTCCTGGTACACACCATCCTACATTCCGTTCTTGCTGGTATACACCATCCTACGTTCAGTTCTTCCTGGTATACACCATTCTACATTCCGTTCTTCCTGGTACACACCATCCTACATGTTTTTCTTCCTTGTACACACCATCCTACATTCCGTTCTTCCTGGTACACACCATCCTGCATGTTTTTCTTCCTGGTACACACCAGCCTACATTCCGTTCTTCCTGGTACACACCATCCTGCATGCTTTTCTTCCTGGTATACACCATCCTGCATGTTTTTCTTCCTGGTACACACCATCCTGCATGTTTTTCTTCCTGGTACACACCATCCTACATTCCGTTCTTCCTGGTACACACCATCCTACATGTTTTTCTTCCTGGTACGCACCATCCTACATGTTTTTCTTCCTGGTATACACCATCCTTCATGTCTTTCTTCCTGGTACACACCATCCTACAGTCCGTTCTTCCTGGTACACATCATTTTGCATGTTTTTGTTCCTGGTACACACCATCTTACATTCCGTTCTTCCTGGTACACACCATCCTGCATGTTTTTCTTCCTGGTATACACCATCCTGCATGTTTTTCTTCCTGGTACACACCATCCTGCATGTTTTTCTTCCTGGTACACACCATCCTACATTCCATTTTTCCTGGTATACGCCATCCTACATTCGTTCTTCCTGGTACACACCATCCTGCATTCCGTTCTTCCTGGTACACACCATCCTACATGTTTTTCTTCCTGGTACACACCATCCTGCATTCAGTTCTTCCTGGTATACACCATCCTACATTCCGTTCTTCCTGGAACACACCATCCTGCATGTTTTTCTTCCTGGTATACACCATCCTACATTCCGTTCTTCCTGGTACACACCATCCTACATTCCGTTCTTCCTGGTATACACCATCCTACATTCCGTTCTTCCTGGTATACACCATCATACATTCAGTTCTTCCTGGTATACACCATCCTACATTCCGTTCTTCCTGGTACATACCATCCTACATGTTTTTCTTCCTGGTACGCACCATCCTACATTCCGTTCTTCTTGGTACACACCATCCTGCATGCTTTTCTTCCTGGTATACACCATCCTGCATGTTTTTCTTCCTGGTACACACCATGCTACATTCCTGTCTTCCTGGTACACACCATCCTGCATGTTTTTCTTCCTGGTACACACCATCCTGCATGTTTTTCTTCCTGGTACACACCATCCTACATTCCGTTCTTCCTGGTATACACCATCCTACATTCAGTTCTTCCTGGTGTACACCATCCTACATTCCGTTCTTCCTGGTACACACCATCCTACATTCAGTTCTTCCTGGTATACACCATCCTACATTCCGTTCTTCCTGGTACACACCATCTGGCATGCTTTTCTTCCTGGTGTACACCATCATGCATGTTTTCCTTCCTGGTACACACCATGCTACATTCCGTTCTTCCTGGTACACACCATCCTACATTCCGTTCTTCCTGGTACACACCATCCTGCATGTTTTTCTTCCTTGTACACACCATCCTACATTCCATTCTTCCTGGTACACACCATCCTGCATGCTTTTCTTCCTGGTATACACCATCCTGCATGTTTTTCTTCCTGGTACACACCATCCTGCATGTTTTTCTTCCTGGTACACACCATCCTACATTCCGTTCTTGCTGGTATACACCATCCTACGTTCAGTTCTTCCTGGTTTACACCATTCTACATTCCGTTCTTCCTGGTACACACCATCCTGCATGTTTTTCTTCCTTGTACACACCATCCTACATTCCGTTCTTCCTGGTACACACCATCCTGAATGTTTTTCTTCCTGGTATACACCATCCTGCATGTTTTTCTTCCTGGTACACACCATCCTACATTCCGTACTTCCTGGTACACACAATCCTGCATGTTTTTCTTCCTGGTATACACCATCCTGCATGTTTTTCTTCCTGGTACACACCATCCTGCATGATTTTTTTCCTGGTATACACCATCCTGCATGTTTTTCTTCCTGGTACACACCATCCTACATTCCGTTCTTCCTGGTACACACCATCCTACATTCCGTTCTTCCTGGTATACACTATCCTACATTCAGTTTTTCCTGGTATACACCATCCTACATTCCGTTCTTCCTGGTACACACCATCTTGCATGTTTTCCTTCCTTGTACACACCATCCTACATTCCGTTCTTCCTGGTACTCACCATCCTGCATGCTTTTCTTCCTGGTATACACCATCATGCATGTTTTTCTTCCTGGTACACACCATCCTGCATGTTTTTTCTTCCTGGTACACGCCATCCTACATTCCGTTCTTCCTGGTACACACCATCCTGCATGTTTTTCTTCCTGGTACACACCATCCTACATTCCGTTCTTGCTGGTATACACCATCCTACGTTCAGTTCTTCCTGGTATACACCATTCTACATTCCGTTCTTCCTGGTACACACCATCCTACATGTTTTTCTTCCTTGTACACACCATCCTACATTCCGTTCTTCCTGGTACACACCATCCTGCATGTTTTTCTTCCTGGTACACACCAGCCTACATTCCGTTCTTCCTGGTACACACCATTCTGCATGCTTTTCTTCCTGGTATACACCATCCTGCATGTTTTTCTTCCTGGTACACACCATCCTGCATGTTTTTCTTCCTGGTACACACCATCCTACATTCCGTTCTTCCTGGTACACACCATCCTACATGTTTTTCTTCCTGGTACGCACCATCCTACATTCCGTTCTTCCTGGTACACACCATCCTGCATGTTTTTCTTCCTGCTATACACCATCCTGCATGTTTTTCTTCCTGGTACACACCATCCTGCATGTTTTTCTTCCCGGTATACACCATCCTTCATGTCTTTCTTCCTGGTACACACCATCCTACATTCCATTCTTCCTGGTACACACCATCCTGCATGTTTTTCTTCCTGGTACACACCATCCTACATTCGTTCTTCCTGGTCCACACCATCCTACATTCCATTCTTCCTGGTATATACCATCCTACATTCGTTCTTCCTGGTACACACCATCCTGCATTCCGTTCTTCCTGGTACACACCATCCTGCATGTTTTTCTTCCTGCTATACACCATCCTACAGTCCGTTCTTCCTGGTACACGCCATCCTACAGTCCGTTCTTCCTGGTACACATCATTTTGCATGTTTTTGTTCCTGGTACACACCATCTTACATTCCGTTCTTCCTGGTACACACCATCCTGCATGTTTTTCTTCCTGGTATACACCATCCTGGATGTTTTTCTTCCTGGTACACACCATCCTACATTCGTTCTTCCTGGTCCACACCATCCTACATTCCGTTCTTCCTGGTACACACCATCCTGCATGTTTTTCTTCCTGGTACACACCATCCTGCATGTTTTTCTTCCTGCTATACACCATCCTACATTCCATTCTTCCTGGTACACACCATTCTGCATGTTTTTCTTCCTGGTACACACCATCCTACATTCCATTTTTCCTGGTATACGCCATCCTACATTCGTTCTTCCTGGTACACACCATCCTGCATTCCGTTCTTCCTGGTACACACCATCCCGCATGTTTTTCTTACTGCTATACACCATCCTACATTCCGTTCTTCCTGGTACACACCATCCTACATTCCGTTCTTCCTGGTATACACCATCCTACATTCCGTTCTTCCTGGTACACACCATCCTACATTCCGTTCTTCCTGGTACACACCATTCTACATTCCGTTCTTCCTGGTATACACCATCCTACATTCCGTTCTTCCTGGTACACACCATCCTGCATGTTTTTCTTCCTGCTATACACCATCCTGTATGTTTTTCTTCCTGGTACACACCATCCTGCATGTTTTTCTTCCTGGTATACACCATCCTTCATGTTTTTCTTCCTGGTACACACCATCCTGCATGTTTTTCTTCCTGGTACACACCATCCTTCATGTTTTTCTTCCTGGTACACACCATCCTACATTCCATTCATCCTGGTACACACCATCCTGCATGTTTTTCTTCCTGGTACACACCATCCTACATTCGTTCTTCCAGGTCCACACCATCCTACATTCCATTCTTCCTGGTATATACCATCCTACATTCGTTCTTCCTGGTACACACCATCCTGCATTCCGTTCTTCCTGGTACACACCATCCTGCATGTTTTTCTTCCTGCTATACACCATCCTACAGTCCGTTCTTCCTGGTACACGCCATCCTACAGTCCGTTCTTCCTGGTACACACCATTTTGCATGTTTTTCTTCCTGGTACACACCAGCCTACATTCCGTTCTTCCTGGTATACACCATCCTGCATGTTTTTCTTCCTGGTATACACCATCCTGCATGTTTTTCTTCCTGGTACACACCATCCTACATTCGTTCTTCCTGGTCCACACCATCCTACATTCTGTTCTTCCTGGTACACACCATCCTGCATGTTTCTCTTCCTGGTACACACCATCCTGCATGTTTTTCTTCCTGCTATACACCATCCTACATTCCATTCTTCCTGGTACACACCATTCTGCATGTTTTTCTTCCTGGTACACACCATCCTGCATTCCGTTCTTCCTGGTACACACCATCCCGCATGTTTTTCTTCCTGCTATACACCATCCTACATTCCGTTCTTCCTGGTACACACCATCCTACATTCCGTTCTTCCTGGTACACACCATCCCGCATGTTTTTCTTCCTGGTACACACCATCCTACATTCCGTTCTTCCTGGTACACACCATTCTGCATGTTTTTCTTCCTTGTGCACACTGTCCTGTAGCTCTGCTGCTTATATGCTTGAAGACAAACCGCTGCTCCCATATGACGTCACGCTTCCATCTTTCAGGGGTATGTGGTTCAGTCTGAATATTTCAGAAGGATGAGAGGGGCGGGACGTTATTACAGTACTTTGAGATGAATACACAAACCATGTAAGAAAGTAATCCCTGTGCTTTATTTTTAGAAATACTGGGAAAAGTGGAGCTTGGATTAAGGTTCAATCCAAATACATTTTTAACAAATGTATTCCTCATTACGCATTTCATCCTTTTATCTCCTCTCCCTTCATTAACTGGCTGGTTAATAGCCTATCGATAACCCAGTGATTCTGGGATTTTCATTTTGGATTCCTTTCGATCGGAAGTCAATGATAATGAATTCTGGTTTGGTGCTGGAGAGCCCCCCCCCCCCCATCTCATCTCTCCCTCCCCCCATCTCATCTCTCCCTCCCAGACTCTTGTTCGGGCTTTTCTGCTTGATAGCGAGTGACGTCCGTTTCCCTTTCTCCACAGATCTCTACATCTCGTCCTTCTTCTCTTACACTCGGGGTGGTGACGCCACACCTTTCTTCTTCTCTTGTCCCGGGGGTGCTGACACTTCTCCGCTCTTCGTCTTCCTCTCTTGTGCTCGGGGAGGTGACGCCTCTTTTCTCTTCTTCTTCGTCCTCTCTTATCGTCGGGGTGGTGACACGTCTCCTCTCTTCCGTGCCGCAGCCAGGGATGCTGGTCCGGATAAGGGCGATCACGCTGTGTGCCGACTCTAGATGAACCTGGTCTCGTTGTCGTCATGGTTCAGAAGTCCCGCAACGGCGGCGTGTACGGCGGCCCCCAGGCCGACCAGAAGAAGCTGAAGGTGGGCTTTGTTGGTCTGGAGGCCGGGGGGCCGGAGTCCAGCCGCGACGGAGCGCTCCTGATATCAGGTATGTGGCGGAGCAACAATAGCGGCTTACTGTGAGCATCATTCAAAATCAACCGTTTCCAGTTAAGCCACGTGATGGACCTACGCTTTATTTTCTACTACTGGGATTGTTCACGTACGTAAAATAAATACAGATTCTGTCTTCATTTGTTTTTTTTTTGTTTTTTTTTTAATTCTGCCGTGCTGTAAGCGCTGCTGAAAACTCTGTAACGCTGCCGCCAGTAACATGCAGCTGGGGGGTTGGAAGCAGCAAGGTGTACTGGTAGGAGAGGGGGATGCAGTAGAGGTGTACTGGTAGGAGAGGGGGATGCAGTAGAGGTGTACTGGTAGGAGAGGGGGATGCAGTAGAGGTGTACTGGTAGGAGAGGGGGATGCAGTAGAGGTGTACTATGAGGAGAGGGGGATGCAGTAGAGGTGTACTGGTAGGAGAGGGGGATGCAGTAGAGGTGTACTGGTAGGAGAGGGGGATGCAGTAGAGGTGTACTGGTAGGAGAGGGGGATGCAGTAGAGGTGTACTGTGAGGAGAGGGGGATGCAGTAGAGGTGTACTGGTAGGAGAGGGGGATGCAGTAGAGGTGTACTGGTAGGAGAGGGGGATGCAGTAGAGGTGTACTGGTAGGAGAGGGGGATGCAGTAGAGGTGTACTGGTAGGAGAGGGGGATGCAGTAGAGGTGTACTATGAGGAGAGGGGGATGCAGTAGAGGTGTACTGTGAGGAGAAGGGGATGCAGTAGAGGTGTACTGTGAGGAGAGGGGGATGCAGTAGAGGTGTACTATGAGGAGAGGGGGATGCAGTAGAGGTGTACTGTGAGGAGAGGGGGATGCAGTAGAGGTGTACTGGTAGGAGAGGGGGATGCAGTAGAGGTGTACTATGAGGAGAAGGGGATGCAGTAGAGGTGTACTGTGAGGAGAGGGGGATGCAGTAGAGGTGTACTGGTAGGAGAGGGGGATGCAGTAGAGGTGTACTGGTAGGAGAGGGGGATGCAGTAGAGGTGTACTGGTAGGAGAGGGGGATGCAGTAGAGGTGTACTGGTAGGAGAGGGGGATGCAGTAGAGGTGTACTGGTAGGAGAGGGGGATGCAGTAGAGGTGTACTGGTAGGAGAGGGGGATGCAGTAGAGGTGTACTGGTAGGAGAGGGGGATGCAGTAGAGGTGTACTGTGAGGAGAGGGGGGATGCAGTAGAGGTGTACTTGTAGGGGAGGGGGATGCAGTAGAGGTGTACTGGTAGGAGAGGGGGATGCAGTAGAGGTGTACTGGTAGGAGAGGGGGATGCAGTAGAGGTGTACTGTGAGGAGAGGGGGATGCAGTAGAGGTGTACTGGTAGGAGAGGGGGATGCAGTAGAGGTGTACTGTGAGGAGAGGGGGATGCAGTAGAGGTGTACTGTGAGGAGAGGGGGATGCAGTAGAGGTGTACTTGTAGGGGAGGGGGATGCAGTAGAGGTGTACTGGTAGGAGAGGGGGGATGCAGTAGAGGTGTACTGGTAGGAGAGGGGGATGCAGTAGAGGTGTACTGTGAGGAGAGGGGGATGCAGTAGAGGTGTACTGGTAGGAGAGGGGGATGCAGTAGAAGTGTACTGTGAGGAGAGGGGGATGCAGTAGAGGTGTACTGGTAGGAGAGGGGGGATGCAGTAGAGGTGTACTGGTAGGAGAGGGGGATGCAGTAGAGGTGTACTGTGAGGAGAGGGGGATGCAGTAGAGGTGTACTGGTAGGAGAGGGGGATGCAGTAGAAGTGTACTGTGAGGAGAGGGGGATGCAGTAGAGGTGTACTGGTAGGAGAGGGGGATGCAGTAGAGGTGTACTGTGAGGAGAGGGGGATGCAGTAGAGGTGTACTGGTAGGAGAGGGGGATGCAGTAGAGGTGTACTGGTAGGGGAGGGGGATGCAGTAGAGGTGTACTGTGAGGAGAGGGGGATGCAGTAGAGGTGTACTGGTAGGAGAGGGGGATGCAGTAGAGGTGTACTGGTAGGAGAGGGGGATGCAGTAGAGGTGTACTGTGAGGAGAGGGGGATGCAGTAGAGGTGTACTGGTAGGAGAGGGGGATGCAGTAGAGGTGTACTGGTAGGAGAGGGGGATGCAGTAGAAGTGTACTGGTAGGAGAGGGGGATGCAGTAGAGGTGTACTGGTAGGAGAGTGGGATGCAGTAGAGGTGTACTGGTAGGAGAGGGGGATGCAGTAGAGGTGTACTGTGAGGAGAGGGGGATGCAGTAGAGGTGTACTGGTAGGAGAGGGGGATGCAGTAGAGGTGTACTGTGAGGAGAGGGGGATGCAGTAGAGGTGTACTGGTAGGAGAGGGGGATGCAGTAGAGGTGTACTGTGAGGGGAGGGGGATGCAGTAGAGGTGTACTGGTAGGAGAGGGGGATGCAGTAGAGGTGTACTTGTAGGGGAGGGGGATGCAGTAGAGGTGTACTGGTAGGAGAGGGGGGATGCAGTAGAGGTGTACTGGTAGGAGAGGGGGATGCAGTAGAGGTGTACTGGTAGGAGAGGGGGATGCAGTAGAGGTGTACTCTGAGGAGAGGGGGATGCAGTAGAGGTGTACTGGTAGGAGAGGGGGGTGCAGTAGAGGTGTACTGTGAGGAGGGGGGGATGCAGTAGAGGTGTACTGGTAGGAGAGGGGAATGCAGTAGAGGTGTACTGTGAGGAGAGGGGTATGCAGTAGAGGTGTACTGTGAGGAGAGGGGGATGCAGTAGAGGTGTACCGTGAGGAGAGGGGGATGCAGTAGAGGTGTACTGTGAGGAGAGGGGGATGCAGTAGAGGTGTACTGTGAGGAGAGGGGGATGCAGTAGAGGTGTACTGGTAGGAGAGGGGGATGCAGTAGAGGTGTACTGGTAGGAGAGGGGGATGCAGTAGAGGTGTATTGTGAGGAGAATGGGATGCAGTAGAGGTGTACTGTGAGGAGAGGGGTATGCAGTAGAGGTGTAATGTGAGGAGAAGGGGATGCAGTAGAGGTCTACTGTGAGGAGAGGGGGATGCAGTAGAGGTGTAATGTGAGGAGAGGGGGATGCAGTAGAGGTGTACTGTGAGGAGAGGGGGATGCAGTAGAGGTGTAATGTGAGGAGAAGGGGATGCAGTAGAGGTGTACTGTGAGGAGAGGGGGATGCAGTAGAGGTGTACTGTGAGGAGAGGGGGATGCAGTAGAGGTGTACTGTGAGGAGAAGGGGATGCAGTAGAGGTGTACTGTGAGGAGAGGGGGATGCAGTAGAGGTGTACTGGTAGGAGAGGGGGATGCAGTAGAGGTGTACTGTGAGGAGAGGGGGATGCAGTAGAGGTGTACTGTGAGGAGAGGGGGATGCAGTAGAGGTGTACTGTGAGGAGAAGGGGATGCAGTAGAGGTGTACTGTGAGGAGAGGGGGATGCAGTAGAGGTGTACTGTGAGGAGAAGGGGATGCAGTAGAGGTGTACTGTGAGGAGAAGGGGATGCAGTAGAGGTGTACTCTGAGGAGAGGGGGATGCAGTAGAGGTGTACTGTGAGGAGAAGGGGATGCAGTAGAGGTGTACTGAGAGGAGAGGGGGATGCAGTAGAGGTGTAATGTGAGGAGAAGGGGATACAGTAGAGGTGTAATGTGAGGAGAAGGGGATGCAGTAGAGGTGTACTGAGAGGAGAAGGGGATGCAGTAGAGGTGTACTGTGAGGAGAGGGGGATGCAGTAGAGGTGTAATGTGAGGAGAAGGGGATGCAGTAGAGGTGTACTGTGAGGAGAGGGGGATGCAGTAGAGGTGTAATATGAGGAGGGGGGTGATTTTCAGATTATTTCATCTAAATGACAATATTTCAGGGGGAGGAGAGGACAGTAAACGGGGATCGATCCTCAGTAAACAGCGCAGCAGCATCTCCGGTGGGAAGAAACCTCCGAAGAGGAACGCCCTCTACCGGCGGCTGCAGAACTTCCTTTACAACGTGCTGGAGAGACCGCGGGGCTGGGCCTTTATTTACCACGCTTATGTGTAAGTGTTCTGTCCTGTCTGCTGTACGTATATGTGGCAGTGTGTCTGATGTTTGATATGATATTTATATTTATCTGACCCTGCTGTCTCGTTCTGATATTGGGCTTGAAAATGCTGCTAGTATAGTGACTGGTTTATCTTTATGCAGGAAGTCAACTGAGCATCTATCTATCTATCTATCTATCTATCTATCTATCTATCTATCTATCTATCTATCTATCTATCTATCTATCTATCTATCTATCTATCTATCTATCTATCTATCTATCTATCTATCTATCTATCTATCTATCTATCTATCTATCTATCTATCTATCTATCTATCTGTCTGTCTGTCTGTCTGTCTGTCTGTCTGTCTGTCTACCTATCTTTATGTCTGTTTGTCTCGCGAGAGACATGTTGCTTTTTTGTTCTCTCTCTATATATATATATCTCCCCTACTTGTCTCTATCACGTCTCTCTTGTCTTGTGATCAATACTTAGTTCTTCCAGATCTGGGGTCACAGTCTGCTGCTTCCATCCTGAAGCCTTCAGGAGTCAGCACTTCTCTTCCTCTGCTCTTATTGTCTCTCTTCTTGTCCTTCCATCCTGAAGCCTTCAGGAGTCAGCACTTCTCTTCCTCTGCTCTTATTGTCTCTCTTCTTGTCCTTCCATCCTGAAGCCTTCAGGAGTCAGCACTTCTCTTCCTCTGCTCTTATTGTCTCTCTTCTTGTCCTTCCATCCTGAAGCCTTCAGGAGTCAGCACTTCTCTTCCTCTGCTCTTATTGTCTCTCTTCTTGTCCTTCCATCCTGAAGCCTTCAGGAGTCAGCACTTCTCTTCCTCTGCTCTCATTGTTTCTCTTCCTGTCCTTCCATCCTGAATATCCAAAGGAGTTGAATCAAGTGCAACTGGACTTGACATATATCCGTGAAGACGATTCGCCTCTCATCCAAGAGGCTTCGTCAGTTCGAGCCTTTCTGACTAGACCAAGCTAGTCTGACTGGCTGGTGATGAGACTCAGAATTTATCCTCTAGGAGTCGTTGTCAGAGCCATTGATATGCGTGGCTCTTTGTGTTCCGATGTTTACCAACGCCCGTCGCTAACAGAGCCATAGATATGAGTGGCTCTTTTGTGTCCCGATGTTTGGACACGCCCGTCGTTATCGGAGCTATTGATATGCGTGGCTCTCCTGTGCTCCGATGTCCAGCCGCGCCCGTCGCCATCAGAGCTATTAATTTGCATTTGTTTAGCAGCGACGGTCGTTGGGGGGGGGGGGGGGGTGGGCAGACAGAATCATAGAGAAGGCACAGAATGACCTCCTGAATGAAAGAGTGAGACAGGTCCATTTCACTATTGAAGGGCTGATGGAGAAATCTGACCAACTACTCCAGCAACTAACATTCCACATGCCTGGTGCAGTCTTGGAGAGGATCACTGATTTCACCAAGAAAGCCCAACTATCTCAACACCACAAAACCAAAGAAAGGCAGACAAGGAAGTTTCAAAACTTACAGCGACGAACCAACAACACTAGACAAGCAGATATACTTACATGGAGACAAAAGACAGAACATCCCACACAAAACGGAACGCAGGACAGATGGATCAAGAATCTGTCGGACAAGGTACTTTCCCAATCAAAGAAGGAGGTCTTAGCCAAAGGACTGAACTTCGCCATGACAACTACCTATAGTTGACCTCATCACATCCACAGAATCAGCCATAAGGAAAAACAAGCTAACGGAAACCGAGGCGGAACAGCTCAGGTTAAAGGTATCAGCAGCTCTGTCCAATGCGAAACTCCCTCCTTCCAACCTAACCATGGAGGAAAGGAAAGCCGTGACAGCCCTGAGCAAGGATGAAAACATCACTATCCTTCCAGCAGATAAGGGGAGATGCACGGTTATCCTCAACACACCAGACTACCACGCCAAGATCACGTCATTACTCAGTGACACCGACACCTATGATGAACCTCTGAGACATGATCCAACTAGTGGTTACAAGAGGAGAATAATAGAGTACCTACAGAAACTACAGAAAGGAGGAACCATTGATCGGATACAATACCACCGTCTCTACCCACAAGATAACATTCCGTGCATATATGGACTCCCTAAGATCCATAAAGATGGAACCCCCCTCAGGCCCATCGTCAGCAGCATAAACTCGGTCACGTACAACATTGCCAAACATATAGCCAACATCTTGACCCCTTTAGTGGACGAAACACCTCACCATATCCAAAACTCCATTGACTTCGGGGACAAGGTCCAAGGCGTAAACCTGAAACCGGATGAAACCATGGTATCCTACGACGTGACCTCGTTATTCACCTGCACCCCAACCATGGAGGCTTTGGAAACTGTGAGGCAACGTTTCCTACGGGACACTCTCCACGATAGGACCAACCTCAGCCCAGACCAGATTTGCCAACTACTGGACCTTTGCGTGAACACTACATATTTCCAATTCGGGGGCCAGCTTTACAGACAGAAACACGGCTGTGCAATGGGCTCACCAGTATCGCCCATTGTGGCCAACTTATATATGGAAGAGGTAGAACACAGGGCCCTGAACTCCTTCAGAGGAACACCTCCGAGCCACTGGTTCGGATATGTGGACGACACATGGGTCAAAATCCAAACACAAGAGGTGCAAGCGTTTACCAAACACATCAACTCAGTGGACAAGAACATTAAGTTCACAAGGAAAGACGTAAAGAACAACAGTTTGCCCTTCTTGGACTGTGACGTCCACATTGGGGAAGACGGGAGCCTCCACATTGGGGTTTACAGGAAACCTACACACACAGACCAATATCTACTTTTCGACTCACACCACCCTCTGGAACACAAACTGGGCATCATCAGAACTCTGCAACACAGAGCTGACAATGTGCCCAGCAGCACTCAGGCCCAACGGGAAGAACACAAACACCTGAGGGAAGCTCTAAAAACCTGTGGCTGCCCCAGTTGGACCTTTGTGAAAACTGCAACACGTTCCAGAAAGACCAACCAGGTGAGCTACGAGGAGAAAAGGAACAGAAGGAATAACACAGTCATCCCGTATGTTTCTGGGGTCTCCGAGAAACTCAGGAGAATTTTTAACAAACACCGCATCCCGGTATACTTCAAACCCAGCAACACACTCCGACAAAGACTGGTTCATCCCAAAGACCATGTACCACACACCCGGAAAAGCAGTCTGGTGTATGCTGTACAATGCAATGAGGAGCGCACTGACCTATACATAGGAGGAACCAAACAACCACTACACAAACGGATGGCCCAACACAGAAGGCCAAACTCCTCAGGACAAGTCAGCACTTCTCTTCCTCTGCTCTCATTGTCTCTCTTCCTGTCCTTCCATCATGAAGCCTTCAAGCGTCAGCACTTCTCTTCCTCTGCTTTCATTGTCTCTCTTCCTGTCCTTCCATCTCTTCCTTCCCTCACCACTTCTTGTCTTCTCTTCTCGTCTTTTCGTACTTTTTCTTTCCTTTCATTTCCTTTCCTCTCTTCTCATCCTCAGCTCTCTGACCTACTCCTGGACTGTAATTGGTTGAGAACCAGGAAGAGGCGGGGCATATTCTAATTATCACATTATTGTCTAACATGTTTAAGGAAATGCATCTCCTTTTTTTCAGTTAAGCTACTATTTTTTGTGGGTTTTTATGATGACGGTTAAATTCCAGTGCTCCTGATTCACTGCATCGCTAAATATTTTCAAATTATTTGTGTTTTAATCATTTTCCTGATCTAAGTGTGCAAAATGTAATGGAATCACAACTCACAGCAATCTAAATAAAATTATTTGTTTCACCCTCTATCTGTTAATCTCTCTCTCTGTCTCTCTGTGTCTCTGTCTCTGTTTCTCCCTCTCTCTGTGTCTTTCTCTCTCTCTGTCTCTCTGACTCTCTGTGTGTCTCTCTCTGTCTCTTTGTCTCTCTCTCAAATAGCTTTATTGGCATGAACAGAAATTATGCCATTGCCAAAGCAGTTTGCAAAAGACTAAAACATATCACATATTAAACACATATCAAATTCAGATTACATCACACATTAATACATGCAGTCTCTGTCTCTCTCTCTGTTTCTCCTGCTCTCTGCCTCTGTCTCTCTGTGTCTCTCTCTCAGTGTCTCTGTGTGTGTCTCTCTCTGTCTCTGTCTCTCAATTCAATTCAGTTCAATTCAAAGGGCTTTATTGGCATGAAAGTTTTACAACAATGTTGCCAAAGCATCAAAATACAGTTTGAACGGTACACAATAACACTAACAATGAACATCAACACAACATTGTAACAATCAATAAAGAAACAATAACACAGCCATAACAATAGAGAAACAGAAGTAGATCAGAAGGTGGAGCATGGGTGGTGAGGAGACTACAGCTGTCATGTGTTGTGCTGCTTGTCTCTCAGGCTGTCACATGACCTGACATGTCTCGCTGCATCTATGAGCTGACACTGTTTTCCCCAAGTACATGTTGCATTGTGGTCTGGTCAGAGAGTGTGTCCAAGTCATTTTGGTCTGGTCAGAGAGTGTGTCCAAGTCATTTTGGTCTGGTCAGAGAGTGTGTCCAAGTCATTTTGGTCTGGTCAGAGAGTGTGTCCAAGTCATTTTGGTCTGGTCAGAGAGTGTGTCCAAGTCATTTTGGTCTGGTCAGAGAATGTGTCCAAGTCATTTCGGTCTGGTCAGAGAGTGTGTCCAAGTCATTTTGGTCTGGTCAGAGAATGTGTCCAAGTCATTTCGGTCTGGTCAGAGAGTGTGTCCAAGTCATTTTGGTCTGGTAATTTGGTAGTCTAAAGGGTTTTGATTGTCTTTAATGGTTGATTCTAGGGTTTGTAGCTTGTTGAGGAGATCATTTTGGGCCAAATTCAGCGTAATAGTACTATACAGGTTTTCAAAGTATTTTTTCCATATTTCACCATTTTGAATAGCAAATTCTTCCTCGTGTGGTTTGCTGAAAGAGTGCCATTTTTTCCAGAAATTATTTGAGTCAATGGACTCTTCAATTGCATTAAGTTGTTGTTATGTATACTGTTCCCTTTTAGTTCTGAGTGGTCTTCTGTATAATTTCAGTGTTTCTCAATGTTGACAGCAGAGCTCAGGGTTGTCAGGTTGTCTGTGTTTTTGATTTGATAAAGTTCTGAGTGTTTTTCTCAGATGCCTACCGTCTGCATCATACCACTTTTCATTGGCTGACTTTTTTGATCTGAGATGCTGAAGCTTTTTCAGATAGGATAAATCTGCTGCATTGTCAAATATGTTGTTGATATCTTGTACAGCCTGATTCAGGCCGTCATTGTTCTGGGGATATGATGTGGAAAGAAAATGGTCTAATTGGGATTGAATTGTTTGATGTCTGATTGCTTTCTGGTAGTCATCCTTACTATTGTTTGTCCATCTATAAGGTTGTTTTGTATAGTTCAGTTTACTGGGTTCTGCTGCATGAAGGTCGGTTACTATCTTTCTAATGTATAGAGTAATTTTATTATGATCAGATAAGGTGTTTATAGAGTAATGTTACTATGATCAGATAAGGTGTTTGTTACGATGATCAGATAAGGTGTTTATAGAGTAATGTTACTATGATCAGATAAGGTTTTTATAGTGTAATGTTACTATGATCAGATAAGGTGTTTATAGAGTAATGTTACTATGATCAGATAAGGTGTTTATAGAGTAATGTTACTATGGTCAGATAAGGTGTTTATAGCGTAATGTTACTACGATCAGATAAGGTGTTTATAGAGTAATGTTACTACGCTCAGATAAGGTTTTTATAGAGTAATGTTACTATGATCAGATAAGGTGTTTATAGAGTAATGTTACTATGATCAGATAATGTGTTTATAGAGTAATGTTACTACGGTCAGATAAGGTGTTTATAGAGTAATGTTACTATGATCAGATAGGGTGTTTATAGAGTAATGTTACTATGGTCAGATAAGGTGTTTATAGAGTA
This sequence comes from Lampris incognitus, assembly GCF_029633865.1. Lineage (NCBI taxonomy): Eukaryota > Metazoa > Chordata > Actinopteri > Lampriformes > Lampridae > Lampris > Lampris incognitus. Next base: position 151,962,896 of record NC_079212.1, on the reverse strand, counting down.
ATGTTACTATGGTCAGATAAGGTGTTTATAGAGTAATGTTACTACGATCAGATAAGATGATTATAGAGTAATGTTACTATGATCAGATAAGGTGTTTATAGAGTAATGTTACTATGATCAGATAAGGTGTTTATAGAGTAATGTTACTATGATCAGATAAGGTTTTTATAGAGTAATGTTACTATGATCAGATAAGGTGTTTGTTACTATGATCAGATAAGGTGTTTATAGAGTAATGTTACTATGATCAGATAAGGTGTTTATAGACTAATGTTACTATGATCAGATAAGGTGTTTATAGAGTAATGTTACTATGATCAGATAAGGTGTTTATAGAGTAATGTTACTACGATCAGATATGGTGTTTATAGAGTAATGTTACTACGCTCAGATAAGGTGTTTATAGAGTAATGTTACTACGATCAGATAAGGTTTTTATAGAGTAATGTTACTATGATTAGATAAGGAGTTTATACAGTAATGTTACTATGATCAGATAAGGTGTTTATAGAGTAATGTTACTATGATCAGATGAGGTGTTTATAGAGTAATGTTACTATGGTCAGATAAGGTGTTTATAGCGTAATGTTACTACGATCAGATAAGGTGTTTATAGAGTAATGTTACTACGCTCAGATAAGGTTTTTATAGAGTAATGTTACTATGATCAGATAAGGTGTTTATAGAGTAATGTTACTATGATCAGATAAGGTGTTTATAGAGTAATGTTACTACGGTCAGATAAGGTGTTTATAGAGTAATGTTACTATGATCAGATAGGGTGTTTATAGAGTAATGTTACTATGGTCAGATAAGGTGTTTATAGAGTAATGTTACTATGGTCAGATAAGGTGTTTATAGAGTAATGTTACTACGATCAGATAAGATGATTATAGAGTAATGTTACTACGATCAGATAAGGTGTTTATAGAGTAATGTTACTACGCTCAGATAAGGTTTTTATAGAGTAATGTTACTATGATCAGATAAGGTGTTTATAGAGTAATGTTACTATGATCAGATAAGGTGTTTATAGAGTAATGTTACTATGGTCAGATAAGGTGTTTATAGCGTAATGTTACTACGATCAGATATGGTGTTTATAGAGTAATGTTACTACGCTCAGATAAGGTTTTTATAGAGTAATGTTACTATGATCAGATAAGGTGTTCATAGATTAATGTTACTATGATCAGATAAGGTGTTTATAGAGTAATGTTACTATGGTCAGATAAGGTGTTTATAGAGTAATGTTACTATGATAAGATAAGGTGTTTATAGAGTAGTTTTACTATGATCAGATAAGGTGTTTATAGAGTAATGTTACTATGATCAGATAAGGTGTTTATAGACTAATGTTACTATGATCAGATAAGGTGTTTATAGAGTAATTTTACCATGATCAGATAAGGTGTTTATAGAGTTATGTTACTAGGATCAGATAAGGTGTTTATAGAGTAATTTTACTATGATCAGATAAGATGATTATAGAGTAATGTTACTATGATCAGATAAGGTGTTTATAGAGTAATGTTACTATGATCAGATAAGGTGTTTATAGAGTAATGTTACTATGATCAGATAAGGTTTTTATAGAGTACTGTTACTATGATCAGATAAGGTGTTTGTTACGATGATCAGATAAGGTGTTTATAGAGTAATGTTACTATGATCAGATAAAGTTTTTATAGTGTAATGTTACTATGATCAGATAGGGTGTTTATAGAGTAATGTAAATATGATCAGATAAGGTTTTTATAGTGTAATGTTACTATGATCAGCTAATGTGTTTATATAGTAATGTTACTATTGTCAGATGACGTGTTTATAGAGTAATGTTACTATGATCAGATAGGGTGTTTATAGAGTAATGTTACTACGATCAGATAAGGTGTTTATAGAGTAATGTTACTACGATCAGATAAGGTGTTTATAGAGTAATGTTACTACGCTCAGATAAGGTTTTTATAGAGTAATGTTACTATGATCAGATAAGGTGTTCATAGAGTAATGTTACTATGATCAGATAAGGTGTTTATAGAGTAATGTTACTATGGTCAGATAAGGTGTTTATAGAGTAATGTTACTATGATAAGATAAGGTGTTTATAGAGTAGTTTTACTATGATCAGATAAGGTGTTTATAGAGTAATGTTACTATGATCAGATAAGGTGTTTATAGAGTAATGTTACTATGATCAGATAAGGTGTTCATAGAGTAATGTTACTATGATCAGATAAGGTGTTTATACAGTAATGTTACTATGATAAGATAAGGTGTTTATAGAGTAGTTTCACTATGATCAGATAAGGTGTTTATAGAGTAATGTTACTATGATCAGATAGGGTGTTTATAGAGTAATGTTACTACGATCAGATAAGGTTTTTATAGAGTAATGTTACTACGATCAGATAAGGTGTTTTTAGAGTAATGTTACTGTGATCAGATAAGGTGTTTACAGAGTAATGTTACTATGATCAGATAAGGTGTTTATAGAGTAATGTTACTGTGATCAGATAAGGTGTTTACAGAGTAATGTTACTATGATCAGATAAGGTGTTTATAGAGTAATGTTACTATGATCAGATAAGGTGTTTATAGAGTAATGTTACTACGATCAGATAAGGTGTTTATAGAGTAATGTTACTACGATCAGATAAGGTGTTTATAGAGTAATGTTACTACGCTCAGATAAGGTTTTTATAGAGTAATGGTACTATGATCAGATAAGGTGTTCATAGAGTAATGTTGCTATGATCAGATAAGGTGTTTATAGAATAATGTTACTATGATCAGATAAGGTGTTTATAGAGTAATTTTACTATGATCAGATAGGGTGTTTATAGAGTAATGTTACTACGATCAGATAAGGTGTTTATAGAGTAATGTTAATACGATCAGATAAGGTGTTTATAGAGTAATGTTACTACGCTCAGATAAGGTTTTTATAGAGTAATGTTACTATGATCAGATAAGGTGTTCATAGAGTAATGTTACTACGATCAGATAAGGTGTTTATAGAGTAATGTTACTATGATCAGATAAGGTGTTTATAGAGTAATGTTACTATGACAAGATAAGGTGTTTATAGAGTAGTTTTACTATGATCAGATAAGGTGTTTATAGAGTAATGTTACTATGATCAGATAAGGTGTTTATAGAGTAATGTTACTATGATCAGATAAGGTGTTTATACAGTAATGTTACTATGATCAGATTAGGTGTTTTTAGAGTAATGTTACTATGATCAGATAAGGTGTTTATAGAGTAATGTTACTACGATCATATAAGGTGTTTATAGAGTAATGTTACTACGATCAGATAAGGTGTTTATAGAGTAATGTTACTACGCTCAGATAAGGTGTTTATAGAGTAATGTTACTATGATCAGATAAGGTGTTTATAGAGTAATGTTACTATGATCAGATAAGGTGTTTATAGAGTAATGTTACTATGATCAGATAAGGTTTTTATAGAGTACTGTTACTATGATCAGATAAGGTGTTTGTTACGATGATCAGATAAGGTGTTTATAGAGTAATGTTACTATGATCAGATAAAGTTTTTATAGTGTAATGTTACTATGATCAGATAGGGTGTTTATAGAGTAATGTAAATATGATCAGATAAGGTTTTTATAGTGTAATGTTACTATGATCAGCTAATGTGTTTATATAGTAATGTTACTATTGTCAGATGACGTGTTTATAGAGTAATGTTACTATGATCAGATAGGGTGTTTATAGAGTAATGTTACTACGATCAGATAAGGTGTTTATAGAGTAATGTTACTACGATCAGATAAGGTGTTTATAGAGTAATGTTACTACGCTCAGATAAGGTTTTTATAGAGTAATGTTACTATGATCAGATAAGGTGTTCATAGAGTAATGTTACTATGATCAGATAAGGTGTTTATAGAGTAATGTTACTATGGTCAGATAAGGTGTTTATAGAGTAATGTTACTATGATAAGATAAGGTGTTTATAGAGTAGTTTTACTATGATCAGATAAGGTGTTTATAGAGTAATGTTACTATGATCAGATAAGGTGTTTATAGAGTAATGTTACTATGATCAGATAAGGTGTTCATAGAGTAATGTTACTATGATCAGATAAGGTGTTTATACAGTAATGTTACTATGATAAGATAAGGTGTTTATAGAGTAGTTTCACTATGATCAGATAAGGTGTTTATAGAGTAATGTTACTATGATCAGATAGGGTGTTTATAGAGTAATGTTACTACGATCAGATAAGGTTTTTATAGAGTAATGTTACTACGATCAGATAAGGTGTTTTTAGAGTAATGTTACTGTGATCAGATAAGCTGTTTACAGAGTAATGTTACTATGATCAGATAAGGTGTTTATAGAGTAATGTTACTGTGATCAGATAAGGTGTTTACAGAGTAATGTTACTATGATCAGATAAGGTGTTTATAGAGTAATGTTACTATGATCAGATAAGGTGTTTATAGAGTAATGTTACTACGATCAGATAAGGTGTTTATAGAGTAATGTTACTACGATCAGATAAGGTGTTTATAGAGTAATGTTACTACGCTCAGATAAGGTTTTTATAGAGTAATGGTACTATGATCAGATAAGGTGTTCATAGAGTAATGTTGCTATGATCAGATAAGGTGTTTATAGAATAATGTTACTATGATCAGATAAGGTGTTTATAGAGTATTTTTACTATGATCAGATAGGGTGTTTATAGAGTAATGTTACTACGATCAGATAAGGTGTTTATAGAGTAATGTTAATACGATCAGATAAGGTGTTTATAGAGTAATGTTACTACGCTCAGATAAGGTTTTTATAGAGTAATGTTACTATGATCAGATAAGGTGTTCATAGAGTAATGTTACTACGATCAGATAAGGTGTTTATAGAGTAATGTTACTATGATCAGATAAGGTGTTTATAGAGTAATGTTACTATGATCAGATAATGTGTTTATAGAGTAATGTTACTATGATCAGATAAGGTGTTTATACAGTAATGTTACTATGATCAGATTAGGTGTTTTTAGAGTAATGTTACTATGATCAGATAAGGTGTTTATAGAGTAATGTTACTACGATCATATAAGGTGTTTATAGAGTAATGTTACTACGATCAGATAAGGTGTTTATAGAGTAATGTTACTACGCTCAGATAAGGTGTTTATAGAGTAATGTTACTATGATCAGATAAGGTGTTTATAGAGTAATGTTACTATGATCAGATAAGATGATTATAGATTAATGTTACTATGATCAGATAAGGTGTTTATATAGTAATGTTACTATGATCAGATAAGGTGTTTTTAGAGTAATGTTACTATGATCAGATAAGGTGTTTATAGAGTAATGTTACTAAGATCAGATAAGGTGTTTATAGAGTAATGTTACTACGATCAGATAAGGTGTTTATAGAGTAATGTTACTACGATCAGATAAGGTGTTTATAGAGTAATGTTACTACGATCAGCTAATGTGTTTATATAGTAATGTTACTATTGTCAGATGACGTGTTTATAGAGTAATGTTACTATGATCAGATAAGGTGTTTATAGAGTAATGTTACTATGATCAGATAAGGTGTTTATAGAATAATTATACTATGATCAGATAAGGTGTTTATAGAGTAATGTTACTACGATCAGATAAGGTGTTTATAGAGTAATGTTACTACGATCAGATAAGGTGTTTATAGAGTAATGTTACTACGCTCAGATAAGGTTTTTATAGAGTAATGGTACTATGATCAGATAAGGTGTTCATAGAGTAATGTTGCTATGATCAGATAAGGTGTTTATAGAATAATGTTACTATGATCAGATAAGGTGTTTATAGAGTAATTTTACTATGATCAGATAGGGTGTTTATAGAGTAATGTTACTACGATCAGATAAGGTGTTTATAGAGTAATGTTAATACGATCAGATAAGGTGTTTATAGAGTAATGTTACTACGCTCAGATAAGGTTTTTATAGAGTAATGTTACTATGATCAGATAAGGTGTTCATAGAGTAATGTTACTACGATCAGATAAGGTGTTTATATAGTAATGTTACTATGATCAGATAAGGTGTTTATAGAGTAATGTTACTATGACAAGATAAGGTGTTTATAGAGTAGTTTTACTATGATCAGATAAGGTGTTTATAGAGTAATGTTACTATGATCAGATAAGGTGTTTATAGAGTAATGTTACTATGATCAGATAAGGTGTTTATACAGTAATGTTACTATGATCAGATAAGGTGTTTTTAGAGTAATGTTACTATGATCAGATAAGGTGTTTATAGAGTAATGTTACTACGATCAGATAAGGTGTTTATAGAGTAATGTTACTACGATCAGATAAGGTGTTTATAGAGTAATGTTACTACGCTCAGATAAGGTGTTTATAGAGTAATGTTACTATGATCAGATAAGGTGTTTATAGAGTAATGTTACTATGATCAGATAAGATGATTATAGATTAATGTTACTATGATCAGATAAGGTGTTTATATAGTAATGTTACTATGATCAGATAAGGTGTTTTTAGAGTAATGTTACTATGATCAGATAAGGTGTTTATAGAGTAATGTTACTACGATCAGATAAGGTGTTTATAGAGTAATGTTACTACGATCAGATAAGGTGTTTATAGAGTAATGTTACTACGATCAGATAAGGTGTTTTTAGAGTAATGTTACTACGATCAGATAAGGTGTTTATAGAGTAATGTTACTACGCTCAGATAAGGTGTTTATAGAGTAATGTTACTACGCTCAGATAAGGTTTTTATAGAGTAATGTTACTATGATCAGATAAGGTGTTCATAGAGTAATGTTACTACGATCAGATAAGGTGTTTATAGAGTAATGTTACTATGATCAGATAAGGTGTTTATAGAGTAATGTTACTATGACAAGATAAGGTGTTTATAGAGTAGTTTTACTATGATCAGATAAGGTGTTTATAGAGTAATGTTACTATGATCAGATAAGGTGTTTATAGAGTAATGTTACTATGATCAGATAAGGTGTTTATACAGTAATGTTACTATGATCAGATAAGGTGTTTTTAGAGTAATGTTACTATGATCAGATAAGGTGTTTATAGAGTAATGTTACTACGATCAGATAAGGTGTTTATAGAGTAATGTTACTACGATCAGATAAGGTGTTTATAGAGTAATGTTACTACGCTCAGATAAGGTGTTTATAGAGTAATGTTACTATGATCAGATAAGGTGTTTATAGAGTAATGTTACTATGATCAGATAAGATGATTATAGATTAATGTTACTATGATCAGATAAGGTGTTTATATAGTAATGTTACTATGATCAGATAAGGTGTTTTTAGAGTAATGTTACTATGATCAGATAAGGTGTTTATAGAGTAATGTTACTACGATCAGATAAGGTGTTTATAGAGTAATGTTACTACGATCAGATAAGGTGTTTATAGAGTAATGTTACTACGATCAGATAAGGTGTTTTTAGAGTAATGTTACTACGATCAGATAAGGTGTTTATAGAGTAATGTTACTACGCTCAGATAAGGTGTTTATAGAGTAATGTTACTATGATCAGATAAGGTGTTTATAGAGTAATGTTACTATGATCAGATAAGGTGTTTATAGAATAATTATACTATGATCAGATAAGGTGTTTATAGAGTAATGTTACTACGATCAGATAAGGTGTTTATAGAGTAATGTTACTACGATCAGATAAGGTGTTTATAGAGTAATGTTACTACGCTCAGATAAGATTTTTATAGAGTAATGGTACTATGATCAGATAAGTTGTTCATAGAGTAATGTTACTATGATCAGATAAGGTCTTTATAGAGTAATGTTACTATGATCAGATACGGTGTTTATAGGGTAATTTTACTATGATCAGATAAGGTGTTTTTAGAGTAATGTTACTGTGATCAGATAAGGTGTTTATAGAGTAATGTTACTATGATCAGATAAGGTGTTTTTAGAGTAATGTTACTATGATCAGATAAGGTGTTTATAGAGTAATGTTACTATGATCAGATAAGATGTTTATAGAGTAATGTTACTATGGTCAGATAAGGTGTTTATAGAGTAATGGTACTATGATCAGATAAGGTGTTTATAGAGTAATGTTACTATGGTCAGATAAGGTGTTTATAGAGTAATGTTACTATGATCAGATAAGATGATTATAGATTAATTTTACTATGATCAGATAAGGTGTTTATAGAGCAATGTTACTATGATCAGATAAGGTGTTTATAGAGTAATGTTACTATGGTCAGATAAGGTGTTTATATAGTAATGTTACTATGATCAGATAAGGTGTTTGTTACTATGATCAGATAAGGTGTTTATAGAGTAATGTTACTATGATCTCATAAGGTTTTTGGGGGCTGACTGAATGCTCTCAGACAGACGGGTCTAGGTCTGTGATATTGTAACCTACTGTGCTATTGCCAAGAAGAGAGCTGTGTGTGTATTGACCAAAAAAGTCCCCTCGAAGCCGATCATTGACGATGTACAGACCTAGTGTTCGACATAGCTGCAGTAGTTGGTGCCCGCTCTTGTTGACAGTTTTGTCAAACTTGTTCCCGTGGGGATATTGGGGGGGGGGGGCGATGCTGAATTGGCCAGGTATATGTTTGTCTCCCTTTGGGTTGATAGAGTCTTGATTCCAAACCTGTCCTGGCATTGAGGTTTCCACAGATCAGTACACACCCCTGTGCCTGGTAGTGACTGATCTCATCTTCAAGAATTGAGAAACTATTTTCATTATAATAAGGAGATTCGGTTTCGGGGGATGTATGCTGCACACATGAATATGTTTTTATCTGTGGAGACAACCTCTCTTTGTATTTTGAGCCAAATTGAAAATTTGCCTTTTTTGATTCATTCTATTGAGTGTACAAGATTTGCCTTGTACCAAATGAGCATTCCTCCTGAGTCTCTGCTCTGGGTCACTCCTTTCAGTTTGCTAGATGGGAACACTATCTCTCTGTAGCCTAAGGGACAAACAGTGGCTATGTCTCCTCTACTCCAAGTCTCCTGTAAAATAAACACATCTGCATCTCCTAACTCTCTGGTAAAGTCTGGGGTCCTGCTTTTAAGGCAGGAGTGGCTCTGGTCTGGCTTGAGGGGGATTATAGCTGCCCTGGTGGGGTTTTATTGGGGTCTCTCTCTCTCTCTCTCTCTCTCTCTCTCTCTCTCTCTCTCTCTCTCTCTCTCTCTCTCTCTCTCTCTCTCTCTCTCTCTCTCTCTCTCTCTCTCTCTCTCTCTGCGTCTCTCTCTCTGTCTCTCACTGTCTCTCTATGTCTCTGTCGCTGTCTCTCTCTCTCTCTGTCGCTGTCTCTCTCTCTCTCTCTCAATCAAATTCAAATCCAATTGAAATGTGCTTTATTGGCATGACAACATTCTCATATTGCCAAAGCATTAATAACATATGATACAAAACACTTAATGTCATAACAAACAGTACAAACAAGATAAGACAGTAGAAAACACACAAGCACACACAAACAAACAAACACATAAACAGACATATATTAGTGAAGTGATTTTAGTCCCTCATTGCCCCTCACTTTGTGGCAGCTGCTACACACTTTGCTGCCACCAGGAACACTGGGCTTTCTCACCTAATAAGTAAGGGGCTGCCTGGGCAGAGTCAACACGTATTTGTGTTTTTGTTATTTTTGTGAACTTGGGGTGGTATTTTTTTCTTATATGTTTGTATTTATCCTATGTGGTCAAGAAGTGGAGCTGTGTCTCCACCACTCCTTGACCACAATGAGACACAGCCTGTCTGTCCTCTCTAGGCAGCAGGTTTGTGTGTGTGGGTCTGTCTCCATGGCCAGGCTGTGCTCACTGAGTGTGGACATTGTCAAGGTGTTTCTCAGTGTGTTATCAGTCAGGTGGTCACATGTTCTGCCATGGTGTACTGTCTGTTTAGAGCCACACAGCCCTGAAGTATACTTTGGGTTTTTGTTGTTCCAGTCCAACAGATTTCATCATTTTGTTTTTGTTGATTGACAGTTTGGTTGGGTGGAATGTGTTGAGGAATGACATCACTGTCCTGAGGCTGGTGATTATTAGTCATGTTAGAAGGTCTGATGATGTCACTGTCCTGAGGCTGGTGATTATTAGTCATGTTAGAAGGTCTGATGATGTCACTGTCCTGAGGCTGGTGATTATTAGTGGCGTTAGAAGGTCTGATGATGTCACTGTCCTGAGGCTGGTTATTATTAGTGGTGTTAGAAGGTCTGATGATGTCACTGTCCTGAGGCTGGTTATTATTAGTCGTGTTAGAAGGTCTGATGATGTCACTGTCTTGAGGCTGGTTATTATTAGTGATTTTAGAAGGTCTGATGATGTCCCTGTTTTGAGGCTGGTGATTATTAGTGGTGTTAGAAGGTCTGATGATGTCACTGTCCTGAGGCTGGTGATTATTAGTGGTGTTAGAAGGTCTGATGATGTCACTGTCTTGAGGCTGGTTATTATTATTGGTGTTAGAAGGTCTGATGATGTCACTGTCCTGAGGCTGGTTATTATTAGTGGTGTTAGAAGGTCTGATGATGTCACTGTCCTGAGGCTGGTTATTATTAGTGTTGGTAGAAGGTCTGATGATGTCACTGTCCTCAGCCTGGTGATTATTAGTGGTGGTAGAAGGTCTGATGATGTCACTGTCCTGAGGCTGGTGATTATTAGTGGTGGTAGAAGGTCTGATGATGTCACTGTCCTGAGGCTGGTTATTATTAGTGGTGTTAGAAGGTCTGATGATGTCACTGTCTTGAGGCTGGTTATTATTAGTGGTGTCAGAAGGTCTGATGATGTCACTGTCCTGAGGCTGGTTATTATTAGTGACGTTAGAAGGTCTGATGATGTCACTGTCCTGAGGCTGGTTATTATTAGTGGTGGTAGAAGGTCTGATGATGTCAATGTCCTGAGGCTGGTGATTATTAGTGGTGTTAGAAGGTCTGATGATGTCACTGTCCTGAGGCTGGTTATTATTAGTGGTGGTAGAAGGTCTGATGATGTCACTGTCCTGAGGCTGGTGATTATTAGTCATGTTAGAAGGTCTGATGATGTCACTGTCTTGAGGCTGGTTATTATTAGTGGCGTTAGAAGGTCTGATGATGTCACTGTCTTGAGGCTGGTTATTATTAGTGGTGGTAGAAGGTCTGATGATGTCACTGTCCTGAGGCTGTTGATTATTAGTGGTGTCAGAAGGTCTGATGATGTCACTGTCCTGAGGCTGGTTATTATTAGTGATGTTAGACGGTCTGATGATGTCACTGTCCTGAGGCTGGTGATTATTAGTCATGTTAGAAGGTCTGATGATGTCACTGTCTTGAGGCTGGTTATTATTAGTGGTGTTAGAAGGTCTGATGATGTCACTGTCCTGAGGCTGGTTATTATTCGTGGTGGTAGAAGGCCTGATGATGTCACTGTCCTGAGGCTGGTTATTATTAGTCATGTTAGAAGGTCTGATGATGTCACTGTCCTGAGGCTGGTTATTATTAGTGGTGTTAGAAGGTCTGATGACATCACTGTCCTGAGGCTGGTTATTATTAGTGGTGTTATAAGGTCTGATGATGTCACTGTCCTGAGGCTGGTTATTATTAGTCATGTTAGAAGGTCTGATGATATCACTGTCCTGAGGCTGGTTATTATTAGTCATGTTAGAAGGTCTGATGACATCACTCTCCTGAGGCTGGTTATTATTAGTGGTGTTAGAAGGTCTGATGATGTCACTGTCCTGAGGCTGGTGATTATTAGTCATGTTAGAAGGTCTGATGATGTCACTGTCCTGAGGCTGGTTATTATTAGTGGTGGTAGAAGGTCTGATGATGTCACTGTCCTGAGGCTGGTTATTAATAGTGGTGTCAGAAGGTCTGATGATGTCACTGTCCTGAGGCTGGTTATTATTAGTGATGTTAGAAGGTCTGATGATGTCACTGTCCTGAGGCTGGTTATTATTAGTGGTGGTAGAAGGTCTGATGATGTCACTGTCCTGAGGCTGGTGATTATTAGTGGTGTTAGAAGGTCTGATGATGTCACTGTCCTGAGGCTGGTTATTATTAGTGGTGTTAGAAGGTCTGATGATGTCACTGTCCTGAGGCTGGTGATTATTAGTCATGTTAGAAGCTCTGATGATGTCACTGTCTTGAGGTTGGTTATTGGTAGTGGCGTTAGAAGGTCTGATGATGTCACTGTCTTGAGGCTGGTTATTATTAGTGATTTTAGAAGGTCTGATGATGTCCCTGTTTTGAGGCTGGTGATTATTAGTGGTGTTAGAAGGTCTGATGATGTCACTGTCCTGAGGCTGGTGATTATTAGTGGTGTTAGAAGGTCTGATGATGTCACTGTCCTGAGGCTGGTTATTATTAGTGGTGTTAGAAGGTCTGATGATGTCACTGTCCTGAGGCTGGTTATTATTAGTGGTGGTAGAAGGTCTGATGATGTCACTGTCCTGAGGCTGGTGATTATTAGTCATGTTAGAAGGTCTGATGATGTCACTGTCTTGAGGCTGGTTATTATTATTGGTGTTAGAAGGTCTGATGATGTCACTGTCCTGAGGCTGGTTATTATTAGTGGTGTTAGAAGGTCTGATGATGTCACTGTCCTGAGGCTGGTTATTATTAGTGGTGTTAGAAGGTCTGATGATGTCACTGTCCTGAGGCTGGTTATTATTAGTGGTGGTAGAAGGTCTGATGATGTCACTGTCCTGAGGCTGGTGATTATTAGTCATGTTAGAAGGTCTGATGATGTCACTGTCTTGAGGCTGGTTATTATTATTGGTGTTAGAAGGTCTGATGATGTCACTGTCCTGAGGCTGGTTATTATTAGTGGTGTTAGAAGGTCTGATGATGTCACTGTCCTGAGGCTGGTTATTATTAGTGTTGGTAGAAGGTCTGATGATGTCACTGTCCTCAGCCTGGTGATTATTAGTGGTGGTAGAAGGTCTGATGATGTCACTGTCCTGAGGCTGGTGATTATTAGTGGTGGTAGAAGGTCTGATGATGTCACTGTCCTGAGGCTGGTTATTATTAGTGGTGTTAGAAGGTCTGATGATGTCACTGTCTTGAGGCTGGTTATTATTAGTGGTGTCAGAAGGTCTGATGATGTCACTGTCCTGAGGCTGGTTATTATTAGTGACGTTAGAAGGTCTGATGATGTCACTGTCCTGAGGCTGGTTATTATTAGTGGTGGTAGAAGGTCTGATGATGTCAATGTCCTGAGGCTGGTGATTATTAGTGGTGTTAGAAGGTCTGATGATGTCACTGTCCTGAGGCTGGTTATTATTAGTGGTGGTAGAAGGTCTGATGATGTCACTGTCCTGAGGCTGGTGATTATTAGTCATGTTAGAAGGTCTGATGATGTCACTGTCTTGAGGCTGGTTATTATTAGTGGCGTTAGAAGGTCTGATGATGTCACTGTCTTGAGGCTGGTTATTATTAGTGGTGGTAGAAGGTCTGATGATGTCACTGTCCTGAGGCTGTTGATTATTAGTGGTGTCAGAAGGTCTGATGATGTCACTGTCCTGAGGCTGTTGATTATTAGTGATGTTAGACGGTCTGATGATGTCACTGTCCTGAGGCTGGTGATTATTAGTCATGTTAGAAGGTCTGATGATGTCACTGTCTTGAGGCTGGTTATTATTAGTGGTGTTAGAAGGTCTGATGATGTCACTGTCCTGAGGCTGGTTATTATTCGTGGTGGTAGAAGGCCTGATGATGTCACTGTCCTGAGGCTGGTTATTATTAGTCATGTTAGAAGGTCTGATGATGTCACTGTCCTGAGGCTGGTTATTATTAGTGGTGTTAGAAGGTCTGATGACATCACTGTCCTGAGGCTGGTTATTATTAGTGGTGTTATAAGGTCTGATGATGTCACTGTCCTGAGGCTGGTTATTATTAGTCATGTTAGAAGGTCTGATGATATCACTGTCCTGAGGCTGGTTATTATTAGTCATGTTAGAAGGTCTGATGACATCACTCTCCTGAGGCTGGTTATTATTAGTGGTGTTAGAAGGTCTGATGATGTCACTGTCCTGAGGCTGGTGATTATTAGTCATGTTAGAAGGTCTGATGATGTCACTGTCCTGAGGCTGGTTATTATTAGTGGTGGTAGAAGGTCTAATGATGTCACTGTCCTGAGGCTGGTTATTAATAGTGGTGTCAGAAGGTCTGATGATGTCACTGTCCTGAGGCTGGTTATTATTAGTGATGTTAGAAGGTCTGATGATGTCACTGTCCTGAGGCTGGTTATTATTAGTGGTGGTAGAAGGTCTGATGATGTCACTGTCCTGAGGCTGGTGATTATTAGTGGTGTTAGAAGGTCTGATGATGTCACTGTCCTGAGGCTGGTTATTATTAGTGGTGTTAGAAGGTCTGATGATGTCACTGTCCTGAGGCTGGTGATTATTAGTCATGTTAGAAGCTCTGATGATGTCACTGTCTTGAGGTTGGTTATTGGTAGTGGCGTTAGAAGGTCTGATGATGTCACTGTCTTGAGGCTGGTTATTATTAGTGGTGGTAGAAGGTCTGATGATGTCACTGTCCTGAGGCTGGTGATTATTAGTGGTGTCAGAAGGTCTGATGATGTCACTGTCTTGAGGCTGGTTATTATTAGTGGTGGTAGAAGGTCTGATGATGTCACTGTCCTGAGGCTGGTGATTATTAGTGGTGTCAGAAGGTCTGATTATGTCACTGTCCTGAGGCTGGTTATTATTAGTGGTGTTAGAAGGTCTGATGATGTCACTGTCCTGAGGCTGGTGATTATTAGTGGTGTCAGAAGGTCTGATGATGTCACTGTCTTGAGGCTGGTTATTATTAGTGGTGTTAGAAGGTCTGATGATGTCAATGTCCTGAGGCTGGTTATTATTAGTGGTGTTAGAAGGTCTGATGACATCACTCTCCTGAGGCTGGTTATTATTAGTGGTGTTAGAAGGTCTGATGATGTCACTGTCCTGAGGCTGGTTATTATTAGTGGTGTTAGAAGGTCTGATGATGTCACTGTCCTGAGGCTGGTTATTATTAGTGGTGGTAGAAGGTCTGATGATGTCACTGTCCTGAGGCTGGTTATTATTAGTGGTGTTAGAAGGTCTGATGATGTCACTGTCCTGAGGCTGGTGATTATTAGTCATGTTAGAAGGTCTGATGATGTCACTGTCCTGAGACTGGTTATTATTCGTGGTGGTAGAAGGTCTGATGATGTCACTGTCCTGAGGCTGGTTATTATTAGTCATGTTAGAAGGTCTGATGATGTCACTGTCCTGAGGCTGGTTATTATTAGTGGTGTTAGAAGGTCTGTTGATGTCACTGTCCTGAGACTGGTTATTATTAGTGGTGTTATAAGGTCTGATGATGTCACTGTCCTGAGGCTGGTTATTATTAGTCATGTTAGAAGGTCTGATGATATCACCGTCCTGAGGCTGGTTATTATTAGTCATGTTAGAAGGTCTGATGATGTCACTGTCCTGAGGCTGGTTATTATTAGTGGTGTTAGAAGGTCTGATGATGTCACTGTCCTGAGGCTGGTGATTATTAGTGGTGGTAGAAGGTCTGATGATGTCACTGTCCTGAGGCTGGTGATTATTAGTGGTGGTAGAAGGTCTGATGATGTCACTGTCCTGAGGCTGGTTATTATTAGTGGTGTTAGAAGGTCTGATGATGTCACTGTCTTGAGGCTGGTTATTATTAGTGGTGTCAGAAGGTCTGATGATGTCACTGTCCTGAGGCTGGTTATTATTAGTGATGTTAGAAGGTCTGATGATGTCACTGTCCTGAGGCTGGTTATTATTAGTGGTGGTAGAAGGTCTGATGATGTCACTGTCCTGAGGCTGGTGATTATTAGTGGTGTTAGAAGGTCTGATGATGTCACTGTCCTGAGGCTGGTTATTATTAGTGGTGGTAGAAGGTCTGATGATGTCACTGTCCTGAGGCTGGTTATTATTAGTCGTGTTAGAAGGTCTGATGATGTCACTGTCCTGAGGCTGGTGATTATTAGTGGTGTTAGAAGGTCTGATGATGTCACTGTCCTGAGGCTGGTTATTATTAGTGGTGGTAGAAGGTCTGATGATGTCACTGTCTTGAGGCTGGTTATTATTAGTGGTGGTAGAAGGTCTGATGATGTCACTGTCCTGAGGCTGGTGATTATTAGTGGTGTCAGAAGGTCTGATGATGTCACTGTCCTGAGGCTTGTGATTATTAGTCATGTTAGAAGGTCTGATGATGTCACTGTCTTGAGGCTGGTTATTATTAGTGGTGTTAGAAGGTCTGATGATGTCACTGTCCTGAGGCTGGTTATTATTAGTGGTGTTAGAAGGTCTGATGATGTCACTGTCCTGAGACTGGTTATTATTAGTGGTGGTAGAAGGTCTGATGATGTCACTGTCTTGAGGCTGGTTATTATTAGTGATGTTAGATGGTCTAGTGTTAGTCTGTTGAGTGTCAGGACCAGTTTACTGAGGGGACTTTCTCTATGTTCATCTCTTGGCTTTTGAGGGATTTATAATGACAGGATTTGGGGTCACTCATTTATAGGTGTTTCCAGAATTGAATGGCTCTTTTTTCAATTTGAATTATTAGAGGGTGTTGGCCTAATTCTGCCCTGCATGCATTGTTGGGAGACTTCCTCTGGACCCGGAGGATTCTCTTACAAAATTCTACATGCAGGCTTTCAATTGGATGTTTTTCCCATTTTCCGAATTCGTGTTTTGTGATAGAACCTCAAACCTCACTGCCATATAGTGCAACTGGCTCAATCACTGATTGGAATATTTTGAGCCAGGTCCTAACTGGGATGGCAGCATGTGTTGACTTTTGGATGGCATAGAAAGCCCTTCTTGCTTTCTCTTTCAGTTCATTAAGGACCAAGTTAAAATGTCCCGTGGAGCTGATCTTCAACCCTAGTAGTCCATGGGCCAGAGCCCAAAATTTCCTATTTCGGTACACTCAAGGTGGCAAAACTTACTTATAATTTTTGAAAGGATCCATGTCTGTAGATGATATTTTGGTATGATAACCATTCCTGAGTGGCAGCTGTATCACAGTTATCAGCTCATGAAGTTAACCACCCGCTAAACTAAATTGCATTTTAGACGCTGGTGCATATCCTGGTTTAGCCTCATGGTCAGGACATTTTTCAATGTTCTATAATATTGTCTTTGGTATCGTTTTAAAGGGGACCTTCTTAGCTTTCATTCAAGCCCTGTTGTGGATATTTCTCACTAATATAGAGGTCACTTGAGCTCTTCAACCCGTCAATAACACACATCTTTCTGCAATTTTCGCCTAAACTATATACTTTATTTTAGCCCTGTGGCATCTAGGAATATTAGGGACACAAAACACAAAAACTGGAATACTCACAGGACTGTAAAGATTCAGGAAATGTATAATATACCCATACTATTTCATTGTGTGAGGTGATTGTGAGTCTTAAATGAGAACTAGACCAAAGCCAGTTAGGTCACAAACTGGTCTCTATACATTTGTTTAAATACACAATCAAAATACATGATAAAAAGGAATACCATAGTGAGGTAATGAACTATTTTAATATTTTAAACAACATTGACATTTACATATACTTAGTCAATGATACATGTAATCCCATATCATTAGTGGGTATATGTAATGGTAATGGGTAGGGTAATGGGTATATGTGAATATGGCTACATTATTGTTATCAAGCTCTGGGTAACCAAGTCCAGAATCAACATCCTGTGCATCAATAGACTACTACCAAAGTAATACCATCAGAATCATCACACTGTCATTCATCAAACTGCTCGTTTCTCTCATCATCTGACTCCCCAAGTTCAAAGTCCAGTTCTGGACCATCCTGCTGTTTTTGGTTACTGCAGGTCTGTAACCTGCACATGTCTGTGCATGGAAGTCCATTTGACAGGCACATGCAGCTTGGCATTTTGCATGAATGCACACACTTGCATGTTAGCATTTCCAAGACCACATCTTGTGCAGGTGGGGAGCGCATCCAGTAAATGGCCAGCTTGCCTTCATCGTCTGTCCATCCATACTCAGTAGGGCTTGGCACCACAGGGTTAGCCTGCAGACAGCACTTCCATATTGCTGCCTGATAGTTGGCTCGTTGAACATGCATAAAGAGACAGTCTCTACATGGTGGCAGCTGGCTGGACTCAACCTCTCCCCTTTTGGTGCAGAAGAGCTGGTAATGCAGTTTGTTCACCTCAGCAGTGCTGCTATTAGCAACATACATCCGACAGGTGAACTGCTCAATTTTCTGGAACAGCTCATCACTCACATTCCATGTCTGTCCCAGTTGACTAAAAGTATCTTGGCAGGAAGTGTGCTTTCTCACTATCTTCAGGGCATTCAGCTTCCCTCGACCAGCGAATGCACTGACAGTGTCGCAGCCTGTGAAGGCATGTAAGCCAATTAGGCTGTCACAGATGCTGTCTCCAAGTGAACTTGCCAGTTTGGTGATGTCGACAAACCGTGTGCGGTTCTGAGTCCCACACTTCTGGTAGATGGGACAGGTGATGTCCTTCTGGAAGCCAAGACAAAGCACCATGACATCAGTGTCCTCAGCTGTGATGATAACTGACTTTGAGCCCGCATTTGCTGCATGCAATGCATGCAGGAGCAGACGGGTGTCAGCTTCTTCATGTGTGGAGTGCAGTTCTGCTGCTTCCTCACACCCATCTTCTGTCAACTTGTAGCAGGTTTCCTCACAGGTCATGTACAACACCTTGCCATGCAGCATAGCTCTGTATCGTGGGATTTTCCACTCTTCCACCAGAAACTTGATGAGACTGGTCTTGTTGGAGGAACTGCACAGAAATTTTCTCCACTGCTGGACGTGGTGTCCCCCTGCAAGATTCTTGTACTGGAGAGTGATGTCTCCACCCCGGTTCAGTCGTTCAGCATCTTTGATCGAAGTCTGGTGATAGACATCAAAAACAACATCAATCCTCCCACTCTGTGCTCCCTCATGGAGGACCTGGGTCAAGGCTGACTCTGCCACCTGTGCAAAGGTTTTGTTGTTGCCATTCATTTTTTGGACCAGGCTCATCCCATCAATGATGGAAGTAGATGGGATTGGGATGTCTTCTGCAGGAGATACATTCTTTTCAAGCTCTCTGGCAAGTGCAGCCTTGTTTGTTTTTCGTAAGGACCCATCAGCATTTGCCAGTGCCCATGGTAGTGGGCCCAATGGGTAGGCAAGGACATCCTTCAGATTCACCTTCCTGCTTTCAGCCACCAGGATCATGTGACTGAAAAGGTTTCTATCTGCCTTCAGAACCACATCCTGTGCTTTCTTTCCATGAGCTTGTTTTGTGCTGACATTGGAGAATGTTTTCAGACTTTGCTTGGTCATCTTGTCGTGGAATTTCACAGGTGGTGGGTCTGCATCTAACCTTGTTTGCTGGAATGCTTGGTAGGCCTCTTCTCCTTTCTCAAGAGCTCTCAAGAGATCTATGGTCACATCAGGTGGAGCCATGTTGCCAGTGGAGAGGCTAACCAAATCAATCTCATCAGGGGACATAGGATTGAGCCAGTTATTCTCCATAAGGTCCATGAGAGACTGGACATCTGCTTCATCTCTCTTGATCCTTGGACTCTGTAGATCTGGATGAGACCATTTGCACCTGCCTTGACCTGTCAGGTCTCTCAGCTGTCTGAGGTACATGCTTCTATACTCAGCTGTGAGATAATATTTGGTCACAGCTCCTGGCTTCAAGCTGAATCCCTTTGTCCCTCCAGCTGTTTGGGTGTCTTTGTTCACCGTTTCTTCTATAGCTTGGTCAACAAGGATTCGGCCAAAGGGATTGGTGGAGCCCAGTTGGACTGAGAAGCCTCCTTCCATGAATTCTGTGTACACATCTGGGTGTGTGATGGGCAGCTCAGACATCTGGGCGTAGTAGTAGGGGAGGTAGCGTGCATAATTCATCCTGTCATAAGCAAAGCACCATGGGATCATTGCTCGAATGCTAGCCAAGTGTAGCATCCAGTCTCCCTCTCTGGATGCTCGGATGAGCCCCAACAAGATTTCAACCATGTCCAAATAGGACATCCAGAAGTTCGAGAGGCTGCCGTTTCCACCTCTAAGGAACTCACGGTAGACTTCAAATAGATCCATGATGCGTGTACAAGAGCTGTTCTCGAGGACCTCCTTCAAAGCATGTTGTGAGACTTCTTTCCCAAGGTTGTCAATGGTCTTCAGTGTCTCATTCAGGTGAACCATGTCATTCCTGTGAGTTTCTTCCAACCAGGACAGGAAACCATTCAAGGTCAGTCGCATGAGAGCCTCATACAGGAGCTTGTGTAGTCGCACTGCCCTGTTGTACTTGCGGCCATCCATAACACCAGCAATTGAGCCTTCTGCAATCATGCCAGACTCAATGCAGAGGTATTTGAGTCCAGCATCTTGGAAACGCTTTCCTATTATTGCCAGCAGTGTGCAGATGGTGTGGAATACCCCAAGCCTAACGATGATATCATGGAACTTGTCATGGTGTTTCCATGTGATCTCGACAGCCTTCGCATACAGGGCTTGGTCAAAGACACAGACAATCTTCCTCAGGCCTAAGCACTGCATGATGCTCAGTGACTGGTTAAGCACCTCGTTGACAGTAGACATTTGTGTCGCTGGAGCATTGATGGTAGGCAGATAGCCTATATTGTCGGGGATGACCGTCATCTCTCCTCGAGTCAGGATGTTGAAGCCTGTCCAGCTGCTGACTGACTGTTCTTCTTGTTGTGACATGCGTGCTAGGACCCAAAGAAGGTTTTTCTCTCTGGCAAGCTTAGTATTGGCTGCAGTATCGGCATCTGACTTTTTGCTTTGTGGTGGCCCTACCCGTTGTCCAGCATTGTAAGTTGGTAACATTGGTGGGGGTCCATCAATGCTTCTCTTCTTTGTTTTGGGAACAGTGGGCATGGGTTGGACAGGAAGTGGGTTGACTGGCTTTGCTTGAACAGCAATCCCATTGACTCTGTGAGATGTTCCCTCACCACTGACAGTTTCTTCAAGACGGTCGATATTGTCCCAGGCTAAAGTTGTGAATATGCCAGGATGGATGTTAGCTGGAAGGGCAATGCCACTCCCTGATGATGAGAGTTTCTGGAGACACAGGGCAGTGTTGATCTCTTCCATCTGTGAATAGGACACACTGTGACCAAGTCGGTTGAGGATGTTTATCAACTCTACATTTCCTGTCAACGATTTGACACTGAATGGCAGAACAATGTGCTTGGAAGGCTTGGTATTTCCACATGTCACTGCATATACTATGTCATGGCCAAATGACTGCAGAAGGCACTGCACTCTCTGGGATGCATGATCAGGATCATTTGAGCCTGTGAGTAGAGAGTACAGGAAGATAATGAGCGACTCTGGAATGGTAGGACATTCTGCTTCTGGTTTGACTTCAGGCGGCCAGGTTTGAGGAACATCTTGACTTTTAATGTCTGCTCTCAATTTGATGGCTGCTTTGGCTATAACATCTTGTGCACTGACACTTTTCAGGGTCTGCTGTTCCCTTTTGAGAGACTGATTTTCTTTGGCATGTTCCCTCATGGACAAGTTATCGGGATAGAGGAGGAATTTTCCTTTCTCATCAGGGAATATCTGCAAGGCTCCAGCAAACTCACTCTCCAGGTTTCGCCTTATGTGCTTCTTGGTTGATTCCTTGACTTGGGCAATGCCTTGGGAGTTCATTGAAGCTACCAGTCTAGAAGAGAGATCAGTCATTGTCATCACTTGAGGATTGCCAAAAAGATCCACCCTGATGAAGAGGAACAGCTCATTGTATGCCTTATTCACAGCAGCTTCATACTGGGCTGCAGCATCATCATCTTCATTGCTGGCAACCTCTCCTTTGGAAACCTCTTCTTTGGTGTAAAGTCTATAGCATGACCTGTGGTAGTGCCCTTCAGCTGCTACAAGGTCTCTACTCACAATGGCAAGGATTCTGCTGTCCCTTTTCTTTGTGGCTGCACTCCTGATCTTTGCATCAGCTCGCAGTTCTCGACACTGCACCAGTACTTCTCTCGTATTCTGTCTCTTGGAATATTTGCTGTTTTTCTGACAAAATATGCACTCTGCATCATAAGTCCTAGATGTACTTGGAGCATGTCGAGCTACTCTCTTAGATTGTTTCTCTTCAGCAGAGACACAACTTTTCTTTTCTTTTGCAAGGAGGCCATCAAGAATTTGCTTCATAGTGAAGATACTGCGACACTTTCTGTGGTAGTAGATTGCTGGAATCTGTCCCTCAGGAATGTCTTTTGCCAGTTTCAAAACTGGTGCATGATTTCGTATCTGAGCTGCCCTGAGCAGAGTTCTCCATGAGTCGACACTTTGTAGTGAAACCAGCTTATCTGTATCATCAGAACAGTGGATAATGCACTCCACCCGTGGGCGCTTTGGTATTGGGTAAAAACTTGCTTGTTCACCAGTGGCCATATTCAGTCAGTTTTCACCTGCCACATACAAACAAATACATGTACCTTAGGTGTATGAACACTACTAAAACAAAGTTTACTTTGCTTCACCAGCGTCATATTACCATTATCTATCTTACATAGCCACAAATAGATACATTACCTAGTTGCTATGCAACAGCTGTATTTTGTCCACATGAGGCCGCTAAAATCAACACAAGATGAAAGTTCCTCGTAGCCACTTTAACTAATCATATTAACATATACATTAAAAGAACATGCTAACAGTATGGGAAATTAGCTTACAATCTTCTCCAGAGTGAGACAAGAAGATAGATACCAGTTTCCTCTATATGTGTTTAGTAGAAAGCTATCTGGCTGCACGTTAGCCTAGCTTAGCACAATGAATGGAAGTACACAGTACTGGTTATCCTTGGTTGTTGGCCAACTAAGAACTGTCCCAGAGTTTAAGCTAGGCTAATCAGTACCAGGGGTGTTGAAATGCTATATTTGTAAAAATCTGGGCAAATACACAATCGTGAGAGGCACAGAAACAGGTTTCCTGAAAGAAAAATGAAATAGCTGCTCATTTGGAAAGGTTATCATGTATTATTTTACTTCTGTTAGTGTACCAAATAAAATGGCACCAGTGAAGTTGTGTCACCTTGGGTGATATCGATATCTGGTCTGACCCATGGACTAACTGGCTTTGGTCTAGTTAGTTTCTTAGTAATAATGCCCTTCTAATTTAAGGTTCACAATCACCTCACACAATGAAATAGTATGGGTATATTATACATTTCCTGAATCTTTACAGTCCTGTGAGTATTCCAGTTTTTGTGTTTTGTGTCCCTGATATTCCTAGATGCCACAGGGCTAAAAGAAAGTATATAGTTTAGGCGAACATTGCAGAAAGATGTGTGTTATTGACGGGTTGAAGAGCTCAAGTGACCTCTATATTTGTGAGAAATATCCACAACAGGGCTTGAATGAAAGCTAAGAAGGTCCCCTTTAAAATGATACCAAAGACAATATTATAGAACATTGAAAATGTCCTGACCATGAGGCTAAACCAGGATATGCACCAGCGTCTAAAATGCAATTTAGTTTAGCGGGTGGTTAACTTAATGAGTTGATAACTGTGATACAGCTGCCACTCAGGAATGGTTATCAGCGGTCTAAGCATCGGCTTGGTGTCGATGCAGTTGCCCACTGGGGACTGGGGTTCGCGCCCCGGTCTCGTCAGATCCGACTATGGCCGGACTCGATGAAGCAGCAATCATTGGCAACGCTGTCTTCGGGAGGGGGGCGGAGCCGGCTTGTGTTCGTCATGTGAATGCGTCTCTGTGTGTGTCGGAAAAACAGTGGTTCGGCTTGGATTCGCCTTGTCACGAAAGTGGGGAGGCGCTTTCCTTCGAGACTGCCGGCCGGAGAGATGCAGTTGGCGAACGCATGCAATACGAGGGTGGGTGTTTGAATTAAAATAGGGATCAATTGGCCACTAAATTGGGAGAAAAAAGGGAAAAATCAGAAATAAATTTATAAAAAAAAGGAATGGTTATGTAACCAGGTTAAAATTAATGTTTTTATTTTATTTTGTTTGAGTATGAAATATCACCAAATCCTGTCTGTGTGCTGTTATTTGTGTTTGCTACATTTTATTTTATGTCATTATTTACTTTTATGTGTTTTACAACGACCGTCATATACGTGTACTGTCGCTTTAAGAGAGAGGTCTTATGGGTACACGGAAGACGGAACGCGGGAGAGGCCTTTTTTTTTGTGGGAGGAGTCTCAAGCAGCAATCGAGCCGAGCCACACGTGTTTCTTACCGTGGGACAGTTTTGCTGGTTGAGGAGAACGTAACCTTGAGTATCCCTGTAAGAAGATACTGCAAGCTGTGGGATAAAATACTTGTTTATCCTTTCTTACATCGGAGTCCCGTGGACGGTTTCTCCTTCTAACGCACACGAGTGGAGTCCGGGCAGTGGTTGAACTTCGACCCCCACGTCCGTAAGAAACACCGCTCCCGCTGGAGGACTGGACGGTTGTCGAAGGGTTTGAATCCAAAATAAATGGCAAGGTGGGCCAAATAGAGTCCTGTGTGTCCCCGCTCCTTCCTTGATCATGATGATGATGATGATGATGGTGATGATGAGAGACTGAGGGCCCCCCACAACACCTGGGACCCCACCCAACTAGAACACAACGCAGAGCTAATGATGAGAGTGACGGGCATGCAGCAGGCTGACCAGCATAGAACAGCATAGGACTGCCCCCGTTACATTGGTGCCGTGACCCTCCTGGATCCTGAGAGTGACATCAGTTGCTCGCCGCGGGAGGCTGCTGTCGTCATCAAGCCCCAGACGTCCTCAGGTATTTCTACAGACTGTACACTCATGTTACAGTGGACTGGAGTTGAGCTGTGTGGACACTGGACAGTCATAGCTGTGGTTACCATGGACTGGGCTTGTGAACAGGACATTTGTATATACTGAAGGAAGAAAAACACACGAAAAAAAAAGGAAAAAAAGGTTAATGTTGATGTGATTGAAGGACTCGTGTGAATAATCTATTGATCTAAACTACTGGATATGTGCATATGTGATTAATCTATTGGTGAATTTGTTGATTGTGTGTGATTGTTTCAATCTCTTAGTGATTTCTAGATTCAATTATTTAAATGAATTGAGCTTTTCACTTTTTTATTTTATTTTTTATTTTATCTGAGTGTTAGAGGTAGGAACATGGCAGAGGGTGGTTCGTACGTAGGTGGGGGTAACATTGCTGATCAGGATCTTTTGGATCGCCAGTGTGCTATGGAGAGGGGGTACCAGTTAGATGTGGGTGGGGGTTTACGGCTAGGTGTAGGTAGGAGTTTCGGGCAGCTCTTAGACGGCGGGGAACCAGACACCAGAGCACCAGGACCTAGAGACCCGACCACATTTGGCACTCCTCAGTTCACCTCCACACGCTACGTAGAACGGGCCAGGCCAGGTATCAGCGAAGGGGCTGTGCTAGGTAACAGCGAACAGCCAGTGGGTGAGTTAGCCATGCTCATTACTCGGTTAGCAGAGAAGATAGGAGAGTCAATCACTGCTAAGCTGCAGGAAACACAAGTGCTTAGAAACACACACACAGACAGTGCTAGGTCTGCTGAACAGCGTTTGGAGACAGCTCCTAGTGTTAGAGTAGTAATGCAAACAGACGCTAGGGAGCCTCCTATTTTCAGGGGCGATAGCTCTGATAAGTTTACAGTTCATGAGTGGGAGAGCCTTATGACTTTGTATTTGAGGAAGCGAGCCATTCCAGTTAGTGAGCAGTCACATGAGATTCTAGCTAAGCTTATGGGGAAAGCAGGGGACGTGGTGAGGATAAAGCTGCGCAACACATCTGTCGACCACATAGCGAACCCCCACATTATTTTTGATGTACTGAAGCAACACTTTAGTGACTTCACATACTCGAGCATGCCCCTGGCGGACTTTTACAGCACGCTGCCCAAGCCAGGTGAGGACGCTATGGAGTATTGGATTAGGCTTAATAAGACAGTGGAGGTGGCTGACGAATGCTTGAAGTGGCAGGGCCGTTGTATTGAAGAGCCAAGCCACGAGGTAAGCATGATGTTTATCAAACACTGTCCAGATCAGTCTCTTGCCAATGTTTTTAAGTTCAAGTCCGCAGGGAAATGGTCTGCTAGCGAGATCCAGGAGAGGCTTGATGAGCACATGCTGGAGAGGAAGTCCCGTGTTGCTGCAGGTGGACAACGTGAAGCAGGCGCGGTAGAGCGTAGGTTCCATTCACAGGTTCATGTCCCTGTAGTCGACATGGCTCCCGACTTGAACACGACCGTGCCGGTGGTGCCATCTCCCGTCCCGGCTCATGCGTCATCTCCTATACCATTTTTTGCAAGGTCTCCTACACCGTCTCCCGCACCTGTCTCTGGCGGTGATGACTATATGAGGAGTTTGGTGAGCTTGCTAGACCGTTTGGTCACAATGCAGACTCAGGTTCCAGTTAGCGCTGCAGTCCGGACACCGACGCTGACTCAACCGCCAGCTAACGCCGTAGGGCGGGTGCCAGACGCACCACAGAGGTTGTGCAGGATTTGTAAGTCTCCGGATCACTCCACATTTTCCCACTGCAGCCGGGAGAACCGATGTATAAGCTGTTTGTCTCCTGGTCATTGGAAGAGGGACTGTCCTCACCCTCAGCCGCCCAACCAGCTCCGTTCTCAGCCTGGTGGAAGAGCTGGTCGTCAGTCTCGTCCGTTAAACTACTAAACCCACACCTAGAGAGGGATGGTGTGGGTAAAGTAGATGTATCCCTCACTGATGTCTCCGACCTGGCTCACTTGTATGAAGACAAGTGTGCCAAAGCACCTCAGGGTTCGCGTATGGTCATTCAGGCGACACAGAGGATTCAGGCTTTCAGTGACTTGTTCTATGCTCCTGTTCTTGTCAACCAGAGTGTGCAGCTTAATGGCATGTTGGATACTGGCTCTATGTCATGCAGTATCAGTGAAAATGCAGTAGAGAAGCTCCGCTCTGGGGGTGTTTTACCTGAGAAGCAGCAGCCTGAAGAGAACATTGTCTTGATTGGCTGCGGTGGTCTGGAGACTAGGCCTGATGGTTTTTATGACCTCAACATGCAGCTTTATGGTGTTTCCTTTGTCATACCCACTCTGGTCGTGCCCGGTCAGCATGATGATCTGATAGTCGGCACAAACGTCATTAAACATGTGGCCCATGTACTCAAGAGTGGTACTGAGTACTGGGACATCGCATCCAGACAGGAACATCCGTCTAGTCCTGACGTTGAACAGTTCTTGTCCATGTTCACGAATGTAGAGCGCTGGAGGGGTGGTGCAGTTCCTGAGAAGATAGGTACTGTTAAGCTCACCCAGGCCGTGACACTCTTACCGAGGCACGAGCACTTAGTCTGGGGCAGACTTCCTGCTAAGGTGCCTATGTCAGCTGGAAGCACTGTTGTTGTGGAGCCGACAGACTCCAAGGCTATGCCACGCAGTGTCCTCGTAGGTCGACTTGTCACACCGCTCTGGGGTGATAGGTGGGTACCCATGACTGTTGTCAATCCATCTGACAAAGCCATCACACTGAAAAGGAACTGCAAGTTGGCTGATGTGTTTCCATGCTTGGCGATTGAGGACTTTAATGTTTTCCAGGGACTGCAAAAAGTTGCAGGGAGGCATGAGTCCAACGCCACAGATAGTGCCTGTCCCCCTGTCCAGCCGGCTAGGAGTTTGTCAGAGCTCGGACTCAGTGACATTGACCTCAGCTCCTGTCAGGTTAGTGAGGCATGCAAGTCCCAGCTCACTCAGCTGCTCACCGAGTACCATGACATCTTCTCCAGGGACTCTCTGGACTGTGGCGAGGTCACAGGATACACACATCGCATCCATCTGGTGGATGAGCGCCCCTTTCGCTTGCCCTACAGGAGGGTTCCCCCAGCCCACTATCAGAAGTTGAGACAGGTTCTCACTGATATGGAGGAGAAAGGGATTATCCGGAAGTCCTCGAGCGCATACGCTTCACCGCTGGTTATGGTATGGAAGAAGGATGGCGGGCTTCGGATCTGCACTGATTTCAGATGGCTGAATGCTCGGACCTTGAAAGACGCTCATCCCTTGCCACACCAGTCGGACTGTCTTGCCGCGCTGGGTGGTAACTGCCTCTTTAGTACGATGGACCTCACCTCTGGCTTCTTCAACATCCCAATGCATGAAGATGACAAGAAGTACACTGCTTTCACGACTCCCCTTGGGTTGCATGAATACAATCGCATGCCACAGGGCCTTTGTAATAGCCCTGCAGCCTTCATGAGAATGATGATTGGGATCTTTGGGGATCTGAACTTCACGAAGCTTTTGTGCTATCTTGATGATCTTCTTGTCTTCGCGCCGTCAGAGGTTGAGGCTCTGTCGAGGCTCCGCACTGTGTTTCAGAGGTTGAGGGAGAACAACTTGAAACTGGCTCCGAAGAAGTGTCATCTGCTGCAGAAGCGGGTGCGGTTTTTGGGCCACGTGGTTGATGGCGGAGGTGTGTCTGTCGATCCCTCCAAAGTAGAGGTCATCTCCAACATGACAGTGCAGGATCTCATGGAAGGTGATGGGTGCACGCCTTCTGTTCGTAGGATCAAATCTTTCCTTGGTATGGTATTTTACTACCAGCATTTCCTCCCGAACTGCTCCTCCGTGGCTAAGCCCCTGTTCGCCCTTACAGCTGGACAAAAGAGGAGGGGGAGGTCGGCTAAGGATAAGAAGCCCCATGGCAGCTTCCGTAAGCTTACCTCCGCAGACTGGACGGTGGAATGTGGGGAAGCATTTGATCTGTTGAAGACGATGTTACTGGAGTGTGTGGTGCTTGCCCATCCAGACTTTGAGGTGCCTTTCATTTTGTCGGTCGATGCGTCTTTGGACGGACTCGGCGCGGTGCTGTCTCAAGTGCCCCGAGGAGAGTCCAAGGCCAGACCTGTTGGTTTTGCAAGCAAGTCCCTCAGTGCCTCACAGCGGAAGTATCCAGCTCATAGACTGGAGTTCATGGCGCTGAAGTGGAGTGTTTGTGAAAAGTTCAGCCACTGGCTGAAGGGTCAAAGCTTCACCGTTTGGACAGATAATAATCCGCTGACTTATCTCCTAACGAAGCCGAAGCTTGACGCGTGTGAGCTCCGCTGGGTGTCTAAGTTGGCGTCTTACACCTTCAATCTCAAACACCTGCCAGGGAAGAAAAACGTGGTGGCGGATGCATTGAGTCGCGACCCTTTTCCCAAGCCCGTCAGTCAGAGGCTACTTAGGGAGCCCTACCCGGCCCTTGTTCAGGAAGCCGACGGGGTTGAGGGGGACTCTGTGCAGGATGTTTTCAGACTCAGTTGCCAGTCCCAAACACTGAGTAGTGCGCGATCTGGGTTTGCTTGTGATGCAGCTGAGGTCAGGGCTTTTTGTCAAGCCAAATGTGACTGGCCTGATGCATCAGTATTCACAGCACTCAGTTTGGTCCAGCACGTTCAGCATCTGTCGGGTGGTCAGGATACACTGCCAATGTTATCCACCGAGGAGCTCAGGTTGAGTCAGGAGCAGGACCCCTGCATCTCCAAGGTGTTGCCCTTTGTCGCTGTTCGGAAGCGGCCATCGAGGCGTGAGAGGCATGGTGCTGACCAGAAGGTCCGCAGGCTGTTGAAACAGTGGGAGAAGTTGGAAGTCAATGATGGTGTCTTGTACAGGGTGACAAAGGACCCAGTGTCCAAGCAGAGGAGGTCTCAGTATGTTTTACCTCTGAGTCTGAAAGACAAGGCACTGTCTGGCATCCACGATCACGCTGGTCATCAGGGCCAGGACCGTACTCTCTCTCTTGCAAGGCAGCGTTTTTATTGGCCTGACATGGAGAGGGATATCGGAGCATATGTCAGATGCTGTCGGAGATGTGTGTTTGGTAAGACCCCAGAGCCAGCTGCTTGCGCGCCCCTGGAGAGCATTAAAACTTCCGCACCGATGCAGCTTGTGTGTATGGATTTCTGGTCCGCTGAGGACAGTAAGCAGCGGTCAGTCGATGTCTTAGTGGTTACTGACCACTTCACTAAGCTTGCTCACACGTTCCCCTGCGCCAATCAGACAGCGAAGCAGGTCGCCAAGAAACTCTGGGATCATGTATTCTGTGTTTACGGGTTTCCGGAGAGAATACATTCTGACCAGGGCACAAACTTTGAGAGCAACCTGATTGCAGAGCTTCTCAAGTTGGCGGGTGTAGCGAAGTCCCACACGACGACCTACCATCCTATGGGTAATGGCGGGACAGAGCGTTTTAATCGCACGATGGGGAATATGCTCCGTTCCCTTCCGCTTCAGCAGAAGCAACAGTGGCCTCAGCAGATCCATTCTCTCACGCTCGCGTACAATGCCACTGTTCACGAGACCACGGGTTATGCACCTTTCTTCCTGATGTATGGGCGTGTCCCAAGACTGCCGGTGGATGTTATGTTCAGGCAGGTTTTGCATGATCCTCACGTTGTTGACTATGACTCTTATGCTCAGTCTCTGCTTTCCTGTCTAAGGAGTGCAATGGAGATCGCTCAGAAGCACTCCACGGCTGAGCAGCAGCATCAGGCGCGACAGTACAACAGACATGCCAAGGGCACTGTCCTGTCTGTCGGGGATCGTGTTTTGGTTGCGAACCAGAGTGAGCGAGGGAAGAGAAAGTTGGCTGACAAATGGGAGAACGGAGTGTACACCGTTGTCGGTGTCAACCCCAATATCCACGTCTACAAGATTCAGGATGCAGAGGGGCACACCAGAGTGGTGCACAGGAACCGTTTGTTGGAGGTCAACTTCTTGCCCCTTCCTGAGTTAGATCAGGGTGAGGAGTCCAGTACAACCAGTCAGTTGCTTGACTGCGCAGAGTCCGATGAGGAGGACAGTGCAGATGGCCTGACGGTCTCAGGGGATGCAGTGGGGCTAGCAGTCTCATCACTTGGAGACTCGCCTAGATCTGAGTGGGCAGAAGCGGAAGAGTTCATTCCGTCTAGTCTGGTAGTCAGTCCTGTGGGGGCCACTGCTCAGACTCCACCCAACACACACGCACCACACAACACACATGCACCACACATAGAGGCATCGCACTCACTCGATGTTGGTGTTATATCTCACACTGATTCGCACACAGAAGCACCACACTCACTCGATACAGATGTTGCAGCTCGCACTGTCTCACGCACACAAGTAGAGAGCGATGGTCGGGTTAGGACACGCACAGGGAGGGTGGTGAGGTCAGTGAACAGGTTAATAGAATCTATGGCTCAGATGCCATTTCTACGGAGTGTGAGGGTTTGAACTTTGATGGAGGTTGGAGTCATTCAAACTAGTTTAATGTGAGTTATTAGGTGTCTATCAGACAGGGTTGTTTTGGGCCAAGTGCATGGTGTGGCGTATCAGGCGTCACATTGATCTAAGGGAATTCTGAGACTTGATCAACCTCATTATTTTCTGGACCTCGTAACCGAGGTAGCTCCTAAGTTGACTGGAGGACTAGGTCCTTCTTTTCACTTGTGCCAGTAGTCAGTGATGGGCTTTTCCTTTCCTCTTTCTCTTTTTATCCTGCTGTCAGGATGTTGGTGAATTTCAGGAGGGGTGAATGTAACCAGGTTAAAATTAATGTTTTTATTTTATTTTGTTTGAGTATGAAATATCACCAAATCCTGTCTGTGTGCTGTTATTTGTGTTTACTACATTTTATTTTATGTCATTATTTACTTTTATGTGTTTTACAACGACCGTCATATACGTGTACTGTCGCTTTAAGAGAGAGGTCTTATGGGTACACGGAAGACGGAACGCGGGAGAGGCCTTTTTTTTTTTGTGGGAGGAGTCTCAAGCAGCAATCGAGCCGAGCCACACGTGTTTCTTACCGTGGGACAGTTTTGCTGGTTGAGGAGAACGTAACCTTGAGTATCCCTGTAAGAAGATACTGCAAGCTGTGGGATAAAATACTTGTTTATCCTTTCTTACATCGGAGTCCCGTGGACGGTTTCTCCTTCTAACGCACACGAGTGGAGTCCGGGCAGTGGTTGAACTTCGACCCCCACGTCCGTAAGAAACACCGCTCCCGCTGGAGGACTGGACGGTTGTCGAAGGGTTTGAATCCAAAATAAATGGCAAGGTGGGCCAAATAGAGTCCTGTGTGTCCCCGCTCCTTCCTTGATCATGATGATGATGATGAGAGACTGAGGGCCCCCCACAACACCTGGGGCCCCACACAACTAGAACACAACGCAGAGCTACTGATGAGAGTGACGGGCATGCAGCAGGCTGACCAGCATAGAACAGCATAGGACTGCCCCCGTTACAGTTATCATACCAAAATATCATCTACAGACATGGATCCTTTCAAAAATTATAAGTAAGTTTTGCCACCTTGAGTGTACCGAAATATCCTCTGGCCCATGGACTATAGGTGTGTGTAGTTAGTTGGTTGTTGGATTTTAGTTGTTCCGAGGGTGAAGTTGTACTTTGTTCCCTGACATCTGGACCTTTTCTGGAATATAACTATTTTAGTTTTTTCGGGATCAATGGCCAGGGCCCAGGTCTGACATAACTTTTCCACCAGAGCCTGGTTCTGCTGTAGACCCTCTTCTGCTGGTGACAGCAGAACCAGGTCATCTGCGTAAAGGAGGAACTTGATTTCGGAGTCATGTAAAGTGAGACCAGGAGCAGTAGATTGTTCTAGTAACTTTGCCAGTTCATTAATATAAATGTTGAAGAGGGTTGGAGAGATAGGGTTGCCCCGGGTCACTCCACTCCCTTGAGTGAAGTTTGCAGTTTGTTTGTTTCCAGTTTTGGCAGCACATTTATTGTTTGTATACATTGATATAATTAATGATGTCATATGTTTCCCCCCTACACCACTTTCCAGTAGTTTATAAAATAGGCCCTCATGCCAAACTGAACCAGAAGCTTTTAAAATCAACACAGCAGGCAAAGAGTTTATTTTTGTTGTGGTTTACATGTTTGTCAGTTAAGGTGTGGAGGGTAAAAATA
Organism: Lampris incognitus; assembly: GCF_029633865.1. Taxonomy (NCBI): domain Eukaryota; kingdom Metazoa; phylum Chordata; class Actinopteri; order Lampriformes; family Lampridae; genus Lampris; species Lampris incognitus. The sequence continues at coordinate 151,929,921 of NC_079212.1, read as the reverse complement.
TGGTCTGATGTCCTGCAGCTTGGCCAGGATCCAGTCTGGGCTTTACTCAAGTCATTGTGCTCCATAAGGAAGTCTATGAGCCTTGAGTTTAAAATACTACACAATACCTACCCCAGATTACTGTTGTGTAATCTGGGGAAGGTATTTTGTTCTCTCTCTTTCTGCCTGTCTTTCTCTGCCTCTCTGTCTCTCTGCCTCTGTGTGTGTGTCTCTCTCTGTCTCTGTCTCTGTAGTTGTGGTTGTTCTTTTTGTTGTTTGGTGTGTGTTTCGTCGTCGTTTTTGGCGACGGTGAGCTGTGCTTTTTGCTGGGCATGGCGTCCCCTGAGACGCCATCCCTGTCTTTGAGGCACGGAGTGAGGATAACACCACAGCCCAGTACCATGGTGCAGCAGGTGCTGATGTTGGCCCAGTACCACGGTGCAGCAGGTCCTGGTGGCAGTAGGAGACCAGATGGGGCATGGAAACAGCTTGTTTGCTTCATGAATGAATAAAGCGGTGATTGTATTTTCAAAGGAGCAGGGTTAGTTCTACCAACTGATAGAAAACGGCTTGCTTGTAAACGATGAGTTTACACTCGTTTCCCCGCTGGCGGTGCCTTCAACCCGGATCACCGTGTCCAGAATCCCTCCCTTTATTTCCAACGAGACGCTGGTGCAAGAACTGAGGCGCTTCGGGAAGCTTGCGAGTGGGTTTCGGATGGTGAATCTGGGGTGTGACAATGCCAGACTGATGCATGTTCAGCCTCTACAGAGACACGTGTTCATGTATTTGGACTGTCCGACCCAAAAACTGAACGTCCCTTTCTGTGTTAAGCACGAGGAGGGTTTCTACATGGTATAAGCTAGCGCCGGGACTATGAAGTGTTTTGAGTGTGGAGATGTGGGTCACAAGCAGATTGTTTGTCCACATAGACAGCACGCAGCGGGGTCTGCTGCGGCTGATGTGTGTGACAATGGGGAGTGGAGCAGCAGGCGGCGGGGCAATGTGGCCGACGGTGGTCAGCAGCAGGCCGAGGTGGCTGAGAGTGGCAAGCAACGATCCGCTGGGGAGAGGAGAAGCGGGCAGCGGATGCCGCCCGAGACTGCTCCCCCTGTGCCGAGTGAGACTGGTGGCTCCATGGTTGGGGCCGCTGGTGTGTGTGGCTCTGTGTCTATGGATAATTTAGCGGGGGTGGGGGGGGTGGAGGCTGACCCTGTGGTCAGGACAGTGCAGAGAGACGATGTGGGGAGGTCAGAGCAGGTTTCAGTACAGGGGGCAGAGAAGCTGCAGGTTGAAATGGACAGTGGGGCAGAGGAGCAGGTGATCAAGTCTGCTGGTTGGCGTGACAATATGACTGCTATGGAGTGTGAATCTGATTCTGATAGTGTGTCTGTAGCGGACAGTGATTCTCAGTCTGTAAATTTATATTCACTGGAGGAGATTAACAGTTTTCTAGATGAGACATATGGTCTCATCTAGAAAATGTATCTCTATATACTAGGCCTGTCTTTTTTCATACAGTGACAGACAGAGTACCCCCCTTCATTTCACTGCATGTTTTACTTTGTATTTCTGTGCATGTGACAAATAAAGTACTTGAACTTGAACTTGGTAAATCGGTCAATGTCAAGGATTATTTTCCTGACGCTGACAAATTAATTCGGTCAGTTGCTGCACCGCGGCAGGATGTTTGGTTGGTTAGTTGGTACACTGCGGCAGGATGTTGGGTTGGTAAATTGGTACACTGTGGCAGGATGTTTGGTTGGTCAGTTACTACACTGCGGCAGGATGTTGGGTTGGTCAGTTGCTACACTGCGGCAGGATGTTGGGTTGGTCAGTTACTACACTGCGGCAGGATGTTGGGGTGGTCAGTTACTACACTGCGGCAGGATGTTGGGTTGGTCAGTTGGTACACTGCGGTAGGATGTTGGGTTGGTCAGTTACTACACTGCGGCAGGATGTTGGGTTGGTCAGTTGGTACACTGCGGCAGGATGTTGGGGTGGTCAGTTACTACACTGCGGCAGGATGTTGGGTTGGTCAGTTGGTACACTGCGGCAGGATGTTGGGTTGGTCAGTTACTACACTGCGGCAGGATGTTGGGTTGGTCAGTTGCTACACTGCGGCAGGATGTTGGGGTGGTCAGTTACTACACTGCGGCAGGATGTTGGGTTGGTCAGTTACTACACTGCGGCAGGATGTTGGGTTGGTCAGTTGCTACACTGCGGCAGGATGTTGGGTTGGTCAGTTACTACAATGCGGCAGGATGTTGGGTTGGTCAGTTACTACACTGCGGCAGGATGTTGGGTTGGTCAGTTGGTACACTGCGGTAGGATGTTGGGGTGGTCAGTTACTACACTGCGGCAGGATGTTGGGTTGGTCAGTTGGTACACAGCGGCAGGATGTTGGGGTGGTCAGTTACTACACTGCGGCAGGATGTTGGGTTGGTCAGTTGGTACACTGCGGCAGGATGTTGGGTTGGTCAGTTACTACACTGCGGCAGGATGTTGGGTTGGTCAGTTGCTACACTGCGGCAGGATGTTGGGGTGGTCAGTTACTACACTGCGGCAGGATGTTGGGTTGGTCAGTTGGTACACTGCGGCAGGATGTTGGGTTGGTCAGTTACTACACTGGGGCAGGATGTTGGGTTGGTCAGTTGGTACACTGCGGCAGGATGTTGGGTTGGTCAGTTGGTACACTGCGGCAGGATGTTGGGTTGGTCAGTTGCTACACTGCGGCAGGATGTTGGGTTGGTCAGTTACTACACTGTGGCAGGATGTTGGGTTGGTCAGTTACTACACTGTGGCAGGATGTTGGGTTGGTCAGTTGCTACACTGCGGCAGGATGTTGGGTTGGATGTGCTGGATAGCAGGAAACGTTACCATCTAGAGAAACGTGTCCCTGGTCTAAGGAGAGATGTGAAGGTGCCTATGGCAGACATGGTGAAGAAGATGGATCTCAGGTCAGATGCACCATGACCACACAACACTTGGTGTTTCTTCTCAGCTGTCGTCTTCTGTCTGGTTTCTTACTGGTCTGTCAGAACAGGACACATGGTGCTTGGACATGACTCTGGATGAACTGCCTGCTGCTGTTTCTCAGATGGCGGCAGGCAAGGCTCCTGCCATCCGACTTTTTTAGAAACACTTCTGGAGTGTTGTGTGACAGGATCTTCTGGACTTTTTTACAGCGTACTTTGAAAAAGACACAGTTCCGGTTCCCTGTAGGCGTGCAGTTCTCTCTCTGCTGCCTACGAAGGGAGGATTTGCCCTGTTTAAAAAAACTGGACACCAGTAGCTCTTTTGTGTACACCCTATGAAACCCTCTCCGCAGTTTTGTGGAGCAGACAGACGATGTTTACTGAACGGTTGCTTGGTGCAGGTCACTCTTGTTGTGTTCCACACAACTTGTTGTGTTCCAGACAACTTCTTGTGTTCCAGACAGGTCTATGATGGAACATCTATTTGCTGCGAGATGTGTTTGTTATATGTTTCCCCCCTACACCACTTTCCAGTAGTTTATAAAATAGGCCCTCATGCCAAACTGAACCAGAAGCTTTTAAAATCAACACAGCAGGCAAAGAGTTTATTTTTGTTGTGGTTTACATGTTTGTCAGTTAAGGTGTGGAGGGTAAAAATATGGTCTGATGTCCTGCAGCTTGGCCAGGATCCAGTCTGGGCTTTACTCAAGTCATTGTGCTCCATAAGGAAGTCTATGAGCCTTGAGTTTAAAATACTACACAATACCTACCCCAGATTACTGTTGTGTAATCTGGGGAAGGTATTTTGTTCTCTCTCTCTCTTTCTCTCTCTCTCTTTCTGCCTGTCTTTCTCTCTCTCTCTTTCTCTCTCTCTATTTCTGCCTGTCTTTCTCTGCCTCTCTGTCTCTCTGCCTCTGTGTGTGTGTCTCTCTCTGTCTCTGTCTCTGTAGTTGTGGTTGTTCTTTTTGTTGTTTGGTGTGTGTTTCGTCGTCGTTTTTGGCGACGGTGAGCTGTGCTTTTTGCTGGGCATGGCGTCCCCTGAGACGCCATCCCTGTCTTTGAGGCACGGAGTGAGGATAACACCACAGCCCAGTACCATGGTGCAGCAGGTGCTGATGTTGGCCCAGTACCACGGTGCAGCAGGTCCTGGTGGCATTAGGAGACCAGATGGGGCATGGAAACAGCTTGTTTGCTTCATGAATGAATAAAGCGGTGATTGTATTTTCAAAGGAGCAGGGTTAGGTCTACCAACTGATAGAAAACGGCTTGCTTGTAAACGTTGAGTTTACACTCGTTTCCCCGCTGGCGGTGCCTTCAACCCGGATCACCGTGTCCAGAATCCCTCCCTTTATTTCCAACGAGACGCTGGTGCAAGAACTGAGGCGCTTCGGGAAGCTTGCGAGTGGGTTTCGGATGGTGATTCTGGGGTGTGACAATGCCAGACTGATGCATGTTCAGCCTCTACAGAGACACGTGTTCATGTATTTGGACTGTCCGACCCAAACACTGAACGTCCCTTTCTGTGTTAAGCACGAGGAGGGTTTCTACATGGTATAAGCTAGCGCCGGGACTATGAAGTGTTTTGAGTGTGGAGATGTGGGTCACAAGCAGATTGTTTGTCCACATAGACAGCACGCAGCGGGGTCTGCTGCGGCTGATGTGTGTGACAATGGGGAGTGGAGCAGCAGGCGGCGGGGCAATGTGGCCGACGGTGGTCAGCAGCAGGCCGAGGTGGCTGAGAGTGGCAAGCAACGATCCGCTGGGGAGAGGAGAAGCGGGCAGCGGATGCCGCCCGAGACTGCTCCCCCTGTGCCGAGTGAGACTGGTGGCTCCATGGTCGGGGCCGCTGGTGTGTGTGGCTCTGTGTCTATGGATAATTTAGCGGGGGTGGGGGGGGTGGAGGCTGACCCTGTGGTCAGGACAGTGCAGAGAGACGATGTGGGGAGGTCAGAGCAGGTTTCAGTACAGGGGGCAGAGAAGCTGCAGGTTGAAATGGACAGTGGGGCAGAGGAGCAGGTGATCAAGTCTGCTGGTTGGCGTGACAATATGACTGCTATGGAGTGTGAATCTGATTCTGATAGTGTGTCTGTAGCGGACAGTGATTCTCAGTCTGTAAATTTATATTCACTGGAGGAGATTAACAGTTTTCTAGATGAGACATATGGTCTCATCTAGAAAATGTATCTCTATATACTAGGCCTGTCTTTTTTCATACAGTGACAGACAGAGTACCCCCCTTCATTTCACTGCATGTTTTACTTTGTATTTCTGTGCATGTGACAAATAAAGTACTTGAACTTGAACTTGGTAAATCGGTCAATGTCAAGGATTATTTTCCTGACGCTGACAAATTAATTCGGTCAGTTGCTGCACCGCGGCAGGATGTTTGGTTGGTTAGTTGGTACACTGCGGCAGGATGTTGGGTTGGTAAATTGGTACACTGTGGCAGGATGTTTGGTTGGTCAGTTACTACACTGCGGCAGGATGTTGGGTTGGTCAGTTGCTACACTGCGGCAGGATGTTGGGTTGGTCAGTTACTACACTGCGGCAGGATGTTGGGGTGGTCAGTTACTACACTGCGGCAGGATGTTGGGTTGGTCAGTTGGTACACTGCGGTAGGATGTTGGGTTGGTCAGTTGGTACACTGCGGCAGGATGTTGGGTTGGTCAGTTGGTACACTGCGGCAGGATGTTGGGGTGGTCAGTTACTACACTGCGGCAGGATGTTGGGTTGGTCAGTTGGTACACTGCGGCAGGATGTTGGGTTGGTCAGTTACTACACTGCGGCAGGATGTTGGGTTGGTCAGTTGCTACACTGCGGCAGGATGTTGGGTTGGTCAGTTACTACACTGCAGCAGGATGTTGGGGTGGTCAGTTACTACACTGCGGCAGGATGTTGGGTTGGTCAGTTGGTACACTGCGGTAGGATGTTGGGTTGGTCAGTTACTATACTGCGGCTGGATGTTGGGGTGGTCAGTTACTACACTGCGGCAGGATGTTGGGTTGGTCAGTTGGTACACTGCGGTAGGATGTTGGGTTGGTCAGTTACTACACTGCGGCAGGATGTTGGGTTGGTCAGTTGGTACACTGCGGCAGGATGTTGGGGTGGTCAGTTACTACACTGCGGCAGGATGTTGGGTTGGTCAGTTGGTACACTGCGGCAGGATGTTGGGGTGGTCAGTTACTACACTGCGGCAGGATGTTGGGTTGGTCAGTTGGTACACTGCGGCAGGATGTTGGGGTGGTCAGTTACTACACTGCGGCAGGATGTTGGGTTGGTCAGTTGCTACACTGCGGCAGGATGTTGGGTTGGTCAGTTACTACACTGCGGCAGGATGTTGGGTTGGTCAGTTGCTACACTGCGGCAGGATGTTGGGGTGGTCAGTTACTACACTGCGGCAGGATGTTGGGTTGGTCAGTTGGTACACTGCGGCAGGATGTTGGGTTGGTCAGTTACTACACTGCGGCAGGATGTTGGGTTGGTCAGTTGCTACACTGCGGCAGGATGTTGGGTTGGTCAGTTACTACACTGCGGCAGGATGTTGGGTTGGTCAGTTACTACACTGTGGCAGGATGTTGGGTTGGTCAGTTGCTACACTGCGGCAGGATGTTGGGTTGGATGTGCTGGATAGCAGGAAACGTTACCATCTAGAGAAACGTGTCCCTGGTCTATGGAGAGATGTGAAGGTGCCTATGGCAGACATGGTGAAGAAGATGGATCTCAGGTCAGATGCACCATGACCACACAACACTTGGTGTTTCTTCTCAGCTGTCGTCTTCTGTCTGGTTTCTTACTGGTCTGTCAGAACAGGACACATGGTGCTTGGACATGACTCTGGATGAACTGCCTGCTGCTGTGTCTCAGATGGCGGCAGGCAAGGCTCCTGCCATCCGACTTTTTTAGAAACACTTCTGGAGTGTTGTGTGACAGGATCTTCTGGACTTTTTTACAGCGTACTTTGAAAAAGACACAGTTCCGGTTCCCTGTAGGCGTGCAGTTCTCTCTCTGCTGCCTACGAAGGGAGGTTTTGCCCTGTTTAAAAAAACTGGACACCAGTAGCTCTTTTGTGTACACCCTATGAAACCCTCTCCGCAGTTTTGTGGAGCAGACAGACGATGTTTACTGAACGGTTGCTTGGTGCAGGTCACTCTTGTTGTGTTCCACACAACTTGTTGTGTTCCAGACAACTTCTTGTGTTCCAGACAGGTCTATGATGGAACATCTATTTGCTGCGAGATGTGTTTGTTATATGTTTCCCCCCTACACCACTTTCCAGTAGTCAATAAAATAGGCCCTCATGCCAAACTGAACCAGAAGCTTTTAAAATCAACACAGCAGGCAAAGAGTTTATTTTTGTTGTGGTTTACATGTTTGTCAGTTAAGGTGTGGAGGGTAAAAATATGGTCTGATGTCCTGCAGCTTGGCCAGGATCCAGTCTGGGCTTTACTCAAGTCTTTGTTCTCCATAAGGAAGTCTATGAGCCTTGAGTTTAAAATACTACACAATACCTACCCCAGATTACTGTTGTGTAATCTGGGGAAGGTATTTTGTTCTCTCTCTCTCTTTCTCTCTCTCTCTTTCTGCCTGTCTTTCTCTTTCTCTCTTTCTCTCTCTCTCTTTCTGCCTGTCTTTCTCTGCCTCTCTGTCTCTCTGCCTCTGTGTGTGTGTCTCTCTCTGTCTCTGTCTCTGTAGTTGTGGTTGTTCTTTTTGTTGTTTGGTGTGTGTTTCGTCGTCGTTTTTGGCGATGGTGAGCTGTGCTTTTTGCTGGGCATGGCGTCCCCTGAGACGCCATCCCTGTCTTTGAGGCACGGAGTGAGGATAACACCACAGCCCAGTACCATGGTGCAGCAGGTGCTGATGTTGGCCCAGTACCACGGTGCAGCAGGTCCTGGTGGCATTAGGAGACCAGATGGGGCATGGAAACATCTTGTTTGCTTCATGAATGAATAAAGCGGTGACTGTATTTTCAAAGGAGCAGGGTTAAGTCTACGAACTGATAGAAAACGGCTTGCTTGTAAACGATGAGTTTACACTCGTTTTCCCGCTGGCGGTGCCTTCCACCCGGATCACCGTGTCCAGAATCCCTCCCTTTATTTCCAACGAGACGCTGGTGCAAGAACTGAG